>NC_081558.1:93092673-93129571 GCF_022355385.1 Mustela nigripes
GTAAGCCTGATGATTCACAGACATGTACCCCTGGGGCAAATAATACAATGTACATTAATAAAAATAATTTTAAAAAATAGTGTAAGAGATGTCATGGCCCATAGGTTACTAATAAAGGAAACTAGAGTCATGTTTTCACTGCTGGACATTCCAGAGACAGAGTGGGAGGACAAGACGGTAATGATTACATGTAGGAAATCAAAACTATTGGAAACAATGCCTGACTAAAATTACTAAGTAACAACTTCCACAGAAAATATGCTCATGATGTCATAAACCTACACAACCTTCACTACATGTTTGTGAAAATGATGTAATCAAGTATCAGGGTTAAGAACAAATGTTTTATTGAAAGTATCTATTACTTAATCTAAATGCCCACCTACAATTCTGGTAAAACTGTTTAAAGACAGCAACTTATAGTAACTTAAAGCTAACTGTTTTAAATTAGCTTTATGCTTTACCTGAATTTGCTCATAAGCACCAAATGTACAATAATACCTACCCTTTCACAAAAATGTATATAAAACATACTTGGAATAACAATAGAAAATCAATATATACAAATAATTAAAAGAAAACAAGGAACACAAATAACTGTAACATAATACAGTAAACTATAGTATATAAGAAACGTTTCATGGCAATTTGGTTTAAGGCAAATGCTGGAAGGGTTCTATGAAAGGACAAAGAATTTCCAGTAACAGGTAACCAGAGAAAGTTTCACAGAAGAGATGAGCTCCCAACTGGGACTTAATGGATCAGTAAAATTGGTACAACTATCATGAACAGAATTTAGAAAGCAAGGATTCCAGAAAGAACAAACACCACGAGCTAATGCACAGAAGTGGGAAAGCACAAGACACCTACACACAGAGAAGGACAAAGAAATGTATCTGACTGAAAGAAAGGTTATGAATAAGGAAACAATAAAATAGCAGGTTTTAATTTAGAACAACGTTAAGTCAAACAAAAAGGCACTTCTTGTTATTTGAACAAGTTTTTAAAAAGGTCAACATGCGGCACCTGGGTGGCTCCATGGGTTAAGCCTCTCCCTTCGGCTCAGGTCATGATCTCCAGGTCCTAGAATCAAGCCCCATGTAGGGCTCTCTGCTCAGCAGGGGCCCTACTTCTCCCCGACCCTCGCCTGCCCTCTGCCTATTTGTGATATCTCTCTTTGTCAAATAAATTAAGAAAATCTTTTTTAAAGGTCAACTTGACTCTATTTTTTTAAATGGAACTGAAAAGAAAAAAGACTTCCTACTAAAAGTAGGATGGTAACAGTTCAAACCCCATATAAAGTGAAACCTAAAAAAATGAAATTGGGGAAAGGAAAAGAAGAGACAGAAGTAGAAGACACTGTAAAATAAAATTTTATCAGATGAGACTCTAATTAGATATAGGAGAGAGGGAAAGGAAGGGAGGATGAAGAAACTCAATGGTGACTCACATTTTAATTGTGAGTTCTTGGAAGAACTGAGATAGTTTTAACAAACTTAAGGAAGTCCCAACTAAAACCCAGTCAACAGGAGAAATATTACATGAAAAATTAATAATAGGTAACAAAGCTAGTTTGAGAAAGGAGATACAAGTCCAAATGATGAGTACATTTCAGAATGTGATCATCAAGTGTGTAGGCTTAAGCAACAAAAGTCGTATTATAAAGAGATTATTGTTTCTTAGAAACATAAAAAGAGAAGTGCTATAGAAAATGACAAGTAGGCAATTTGGAAAAGAAACACAAATGATCAATATTTCAAAACATATTGTTAAAAGTTTACACCACTTGGAAATATTCAACGTTTTAATAATCAGTATAATCAACAGTAAGATGGGCAATGCTGTGTATTTTGCTGCGTGAAAGGCCAACCTATAATACACACCCAAAGCTTTCAAAACACAGCATATCTTTCTGACTGACCAACTCCAATTTTAAGAATTTAGGATTAAAAAAAGATCAAAAGATCTAGCAAATTTTATTTGGGAGATAGTTTATATCAGCATGGAAAATGTATTTGTGAGATAGTTTACATCAGTATGGGTTAGATTAATGAATAACTTTTAATATAAATGTTTGATGATACACATCATGTAGGTATGTTCTCATCTCCTATCATCACAAGAATGTGAGTACATTACAATGAGATATTCTGAGAGAGATTCATATAACTTTTATTATAGTATACTATTTTAATTGTTTTTGGTTGTTTTTGTTCATCTCTTAATATGCCTAACTTATAAATTTAAAGTTTACTGGGGTGCCTGGGTGGCTCAGTCAGTTAAACATCCAACTCTTGCTATCAGCTCAGGTCATGAACTCAGGGTCATGAGACTGATCACAGTGCAAGGCTCTGCTCTGAGCGTGGAACCTGCTTGAGATTCTCTCTCTCCCTCCTCCCTCTGCTCCTCACCCTCACTTCTGTGCACACATGCTCTGTCTCAATAACTAAATAAATAAAACTAAACTTTGTCCTAGATATGTATATATATATAGGAAAAGAATAGTATATATACTGTTTGTTCCCATCTGCAGTTTTAGGCATCCACTGGGGGTCCCCTGTAGATAAGGGGGAGGGATACTGTACAGGCTTACATATATAAAAATATATACTTACATGTATATGTATAGAGAGAGAGGAAAAAACAGGATAAAACAAACATAGCAAAATGCTAATATGTGGATAATCTGTATGAAGAATCTGCATAGAAAATTGTGTAAAATTCTTGCAAATTTTCTACATCGGAAATTATTTCAAAATAAAAGAATTTTAAACACTGGGGGGGGTGACAATTTAACAAAATTAACATTCATATATTCATACTTACTGAAAGTCTGACACTAGTACACAGCAGTAAACAAAGCAGATAAAAATCCCTACCTTCTCTTCTACCAGGTGGAGACAGACAATAAATACATAAGTAAAATGTATATTATGTTAGAAATCAAGTGTTGTGGAAAGAGGGGAACACACACACACACAATCACCCTCTTCCATGTGTGTAAGTCTCCTTGGTAGGAGTGAGAATTTGCAATTTAAAATACCGCCTATAGGGGATGTGACAACAAGATGAGACAGGGCTCTAATATAAGGTGCAAGCCTAACAGAATTCAGGAAAAGTATATGATGGTGGCTTAAACCAGTTTTGTAGTAAAAAATTACTGACTCTATTTGAAAACTGATTAGACAGGATATGCTGATATACTGAATACAGGTGAGAAAGAAAACATCTAAGATGACTACAGCTTTAAAGCCTGAGCAACTAAAGGGTAGAAGACACTGTTATGGAAAAGAGGTGGGTGGGGATAGGCAGCTTGGTAGTTTGGTTTTTTAAACATTGTGGCCCCATTAAATTTCTAAAGGAAGGAACTCAATAGACATATGAATAACTCTGGAGTCTAGAGTAAAGTCCAGCCTGGAGATAGCAATCTGGGAGACATAAACTTACACATGGTATTTAAAGTCAAGAGACTGGATGTGATCACCAAGGGAGTAGTGGGTCAGTTGACAAAGGAAATGATGTTTTTAATCTGTTAATATAATCATAGGGTTAGTATAAACATGATATAGTGTTTGTTTTATTTTATTCATTTGAATAGAGAGCTACAATTACGAATATGAATTAGGACAACTACAATATAAGAGTGGTTTAATAACACCTAATGGTATACCAAAAAGAAATGCCAATAACGCAATGCCCTGTAAGAATTTAAAAATAAAAAAATACTACCCATAACAGAAAGTCCTTACACTATTTGTTTTCATATGGCTGAGTAAAAAAACAAAGTCAGAGATCATGAAGTCTTAGAAAATATAAACAGTATTATTATAATAGCTAAACAAAGCATTTATCAATCAAAACTCAAGAATTGTCCAAAATGGAGCCAACTGACTCAAACTGTCTGAAGCAATCTTTAGAACAGGTATTGGAACATATGCAAATCTGGTCAATCTGACAAAGACACCTCTCAATATAAATTAATGGCTTGGCATTTTGGCATTCTTGACAGAAAGACTTCGGGAGTTTAAGATACAAGTTTAAAACCAAGCTTTGGGGGCGCCTGGGTGGCTCAGTGGGTTAAGCCTCTGCTTTTGCCTCAGGTCATGATCTCAGGGTCCTGAGATCAAGACCCACAAGTCAGGCTCTCTGCTCAGCGCGAAGCCTGCTTCTCTCTCTCTCTCTCTGCCTGTCTTTCTACCTACTTGTGATCTCTCTCTCTCTCTCTCTCTGTCAAATAAATACATAAATAAAAATCTTAAAAATAATAAAAATAAAACCTAGCTTTGCCACTTATATGCTGTGTGGGACCTCAGCAAATTACCACTTCATACTTTTGTTTTCTGCTTTGTAAACTACATCTAAGATTATTTCAGGTACACCTGAGTGGTTCAGTCGGTGGAGCCTCTGCCTTCCACTCTTGTCATGATCCCAGGATCAAGTGCCACATCAGAGAACCTGCTACTCCCTCTGCCTACCTCTCCCCTTGCTTGTGCTTACACGCACTCTCTCATAAATAAATAAATAAAATCTTAAAAGAAAAAAAAAAAAGACTATTTCATAGTATTGACGGTGTAATTAAATGACATAAATAGCATCAGCCTAGTGCAAAGCCAGGGTAGAAATTCAGGAAGTTGTGTTGTTTCCAAGATCAAGAAATGGGCTTGAGGCAGGTGGAAGTAAGTATAGATACCCATGTGAACTAAAGAGTATGAAAATATGGACCGAAGTCTAACACAAGTTTCCAGAATGCACTATCCTACCCTCCAAATTCTTTTTCAATTCTAAAACATGAGATGAAAATGTACTATTTATCTATTAGATTATGAAATAGCAATTTTAGTAAATTTAATTTTATTAAAAATTAAATCAGATTTCTAACCACAAGGAGCTAAATCTGGATATGCATACACCTTTTCAACAAGAAAAGCAAAATTGTTATAGAGATGCAGCTACAGACACATCGAAATTAAGACACATTCTATAATAACAACATAATAGCTCGCTAAAGGGGTGATAAATTCTCCTTAGGGGAAAAAAGGCATTCTTGAAGAAGGAAGCACTTAATCTGAAACTTATGAAGTTAAGAATTTCAACTGGAGGAAAACAAATTCAGGTAAGTAATCATATAGGCAGTTCATACTCCTACCTTCAGGCAAGTTTAGTCTTACTTCCAATTTGTACCTATAACTCATGAATCCTAGTGAAAACAATGTAACATATCTATAGCCTCAGAAAAATCATACAGTGATAGTAAGGAGAACTAGATAGTCTCCAGCATCTGAGTATGAAACTCTTTTTCTTTTCCCAAAATGCTTTCATAATGGATATTCTACCACCAAATATACAAAACTGATAAGTAATATAAAGAGCAATTTTAATATTATGCCTTTTCCACTGCAATTTTTTCCTTTTAAATAAAGATGGAATGTAAGATTGTAGAGAAAATAGTACAAGTCATCCCTCCAACCTTCAAATTTAAGACTGTGCTAAAAAATGAAAGGCTATAAAGATTCATTGAAGCTAATTAAAAACTGAGGCTAAGAAACATGAATAGAATAGCAATAACATGAAAAAAAACTCACAAGGACATATTTATAATAACTGGTTAATATTACCATTAATATTACCATCAACTGCAACAAGTACATTTCATTTGTATAATCCAAACCAACAAACTATACTTTAAAATCATATTTATGAAATGATTATAAACTTTAATGTCATTATTTATTGATTTTACACAATATTTTTATCTTGAGATATGCTAATGATATTTGCTGTTAAATAAAGATAATCAAATCCTGAGCAGGGGGACCTAAACAGACACTTTCCCTAAGAAGACATACAGATGACGAAGAGACACATGAAAAGATGCTGAACATTAATAATAATAAAGGAAAGGCAAATCAAAACCACAATAAGGTATCAAATCACACCCATTAGAATTCTAGTATCCAGAAAACAAGAAATAACAAGTGCTAAGCAGGGATGTGGAGAAAAGGAACTTTCATGTACTGTTAGTGGGAAATGTAACTGGTACAGCTACTATGAAAACCAGTCTCAAAAAATTAAAAAACAGAAATGCCATATGACCTAGTAATTCCACTGGTGGTTATTTACCCAAAGGAAATGAAAAGACTAATTCAAAAAGATATATGCACCTCTATGTTCATTGCAGCATTATTTAAAATAGCTAAGATACAGAAAAAAACCTAAATTGTGCACTGATAATAAGTTAGATGGAGAAAGACAAATACCACATGATTTCATTTATATGTGACACCTAAAAAAAACAAAACAAAGAAGACAGAAAGAGAATGATAAATATAGAGAAAAAACTAGTAGTTGCCAAAGGGACAGGGGAAGAGATTGGGGGGCTGGATGAACAAAACAAGTAAAGGGGACTATGAGATTCAAACTTCCAGTTATAAACTAGATTAGTCATGAGGATAAAAAATACAGCTTAGGGAATATAGTCAATAATATTGTACTAACACTGTACGGTGACAGGTAGTAATTACACTTATCATGGTGACCACTGCATCATATATCGAATGGTCAAATCACTATGTTGTACACCTGAAACTAATAAAACATTGTATGTCACCTATACTTCAATAATAAAAATTTGAAAAAGAAAAGGCAAGCTCGTGTCTTTTAGAAATAGATTCTGAAATATCTACAGATGGAATGATGTCTATATGAACTTGAAAATAAAATAGGAAGGAAATAAGGGGTGGAGAAATGAAAAAGCCATGACTTGATAGCTGCTGTTGCTGGGTAATGGTTATATGAAGAGTTCATTATAGTATTATGCCTCTCACAAAAGAAGACTGAAATGTTCCGTAATAAGAACTTTCATAAAATAGAGAAAAAATTGCTAATACCAAATCATATCATAAAAATGAGTACAGAATAGTACAAACCTTAAACCTTCACATGGTGAGTGATACTGTCTGAGAGCTTATGCTACCTTAAACTGAATGATGACTGGTGTACTCAAAAAATTTATAAAGAGGGGCACCTGGGTGGCTCAGTGGGCTAAGCCTCTGCCTTCAGCTCAGGTCATGATCCCAGGGTTCTGGATCGATCCCCGCATTGGGTGCTCTGCTCAGCGGGGAGCCTGCTTCCCCCACCCCGCCCCTCCTGCCTCTCTGCCTCCTTGTAATCTCTGTCAAATAAATAAATAAAATCTTAAAAAAAAATATATATATATATATATGTAAAGATATCCTCTCGAAGTACAGATATCCAGAATACTTCTAAACTTCTCAATCATGTATCAATGAGAATATATTCTCACACTAGGCCAAAATCCCCAATAATACTACCAAAATGCACACTTAAGAGGTCACAAAACATCAGAGCTGCACCTAAAATGCAAGGAGGTCACAACTACTACATCTCATTTCATATTAATCATCTTCTCCATGTCTTTACATGGATCATAATTTATTTACAAGTGAAGCATGGAGAGCAAAAAAGATACTAAAATTGAATTACTTTCCTGATCACTGTCAATCCAATTCATGAAGCAAAGTTTCCAAGAATCTCTAATATGTATTAACAGAACTAGAATTAACAAACAGCTTGTATCAAGCCCCTTTACTCAGTAACGATTACAAGAACAAAGACAAGTATAATACATACTGGAGGCCGACCAGGACGACCCCTTTTTCTTTTTCCTTTGATCTCTGTCTCTTCAAGTTCGCTGCCAGCATCAGAATGGGCAGTAGTTTCATTAGTTGAATCCCTAGAAAACGTGATATATTATTTTAGCGAACAAATTAATTCATATATACAATGCAGTTCTGTTCCACTACTTTCCTTACCTCCTGGAATATGGCTGTAAGAAGTGTTTTTTCTTCCACTTCCAGAAAAAATCTTTAGGAAACTAAAAATGTTATACTTCCTGTCTGTATCCCATAACTCTGAGTGACATGAATCTCCAAATTAATAGATAAACAAAGAGAAGGAAATGATTGTGGAAATGGCAGCTGCTATACAAAATATAAATGAAAATCCAGTTGTAAAAGATGAATTCATCAACACAAAAAAACTAACTCTTAAGAGGAATTTTGTTCATTCTGTAAAATCAGGAAAGTCAATAGTGTGCTAGTAAAAGTTTAACTGCCTCTTCAAAAAAATATGATTAGAGGGGCGCCTGGGTGGCTCAGTCATTAAGAGTCTGCTTCGGCTCAGCTCATGATCCCAGGGTCTTAGGATTGAGTCCCACATAGGGCTCCCTGCTCTGCGGGAACCCTGCTTCTCCTCCCACTCCCCCTGCTTGTAGTTCCCTCTCTCGCTGTGTCTGTCAAATAGATAAATAAAATCTTAAAAAAATATATGATTAGAAATGTTACTGATATAAAGGATATGTAACAATTTACTGACAAAAAAATACACAATATTTTTATTGTGAATTCCATATAGCTAATCCATTCACATAAAATGATAATTTTACCACTCTTGTATCCATACCTAACCTCTGGCTGCAACTGATGAACAAACACAGTTCTGACATGAAAGATCACAACTTCTTTACTGAATCAGTAACACTTCTCAAATACAAATACAAAAACTTCTCACTATGAGTGTTATTATAACATAATGGCTATAAACCTGGTATACCTTTAAATTTAACCTACATTCTTAACAATAACTTCATCACATTAGGTCTATAGACAAATGACAAAATAATAAATTGAGCCCTGATCTGTAGTGTTTGCTGCTTTTCTCAATGTAAGTAGTCCTACTACAACTTCAAATTGCCAAAATGGTATCAACAGACTTGAGAAGTAATAAACAATAGTAGTACACCACTAAAAAGTATTTCTACCATAAAAATACAATAGGTATAAATAAAAACACAAGAACATATAAAATAGTAATATGTAAAATAATTAGAAAGTGGTGAATTTGAGGATTTGTTACATTTATTTTTAATATGATTTATTTAATTTTAAGTACATCAAGCTTAACTTTATAATGGCAATGTTAATTTCACTGGGTCACAAAATTCCTGTAAATTTAATATTTAACTCTCCAAGACAATACAGGCTGGCTCTAGCATACACCACTGAAAAGATATACATAGTATGAACAACTTCTTAATTAAATTTTATGTTACTAACAGTATAAAGGATATGCATAAAACTGCAAATACAGAACAAGGAATACAGCAAAGGGGAGTCCAACATACAATCTATTATTTCTCCATCTGCTTCACTGAATGCTCTCAGTGTCATTTCCTCTTTGTGTCGGGTGCCTAAAACTTAATTCTTTACTATCTGCTACTCTTCCCTTTATACCACACTCGATGGGAGATCTCATCCACTTGACGTATAACTTCTATCACTTCAACACATTATCAATAGACCTGATCACCCATTTCTCTTTTCTCCAAAGAAGACAAAGGGCTAACAGACATATGAAAAAAATGCTCAGCATCACTCAACATCACTCAACATCATCAAATCAAAATCAATGAGATACCACCTCACACAAGTCAGAATGGCTAAAATTAACAACTTAGAAAATAACAGATGTTGAAGAGGATGTGGAGAAAGAGGAGCCCTCTTTCACTGTTGGTGGGAATGCAAACTGGTGCAGCCACTCTAGAAAACAACAGGGAGGTTCCTCAAAAAAGTTAAAAACAGAACTACCCTATCACTCAGAAATTGTACTAGTAGGTATTTACCAAAAGGATACAAAAACACAGATTTGAAGGGGCACATGCACCTGAATGTTCATAGCAGCAATGTCCACAATAGTGAAAATATGGAAAGAGCCCAGATGTCCATCAACAGATGAATGGATAAAGATGATGTGGTATATGTATGTCTGTATACACACACACATGCACACGCACAATGGAGTATTACTGAGCCATCAAAAAGAATGAAATCTTGCCATTTGCAATGACATGGATGGAATTATAGGGTGTTATGCTAAGTGAAATAAGTCAGCGAAAGACAAATACATATGTTTCACTCAAATGTGAAATTTAAGAAACAAAACAGGATCACATAAGGGAAGGAAAGATAAGATAAAAACAGAGAGGAAGGCAAACCATAAGAGACTCTTAACTACCGGAAACAAACTGAGGGCTGCTGGAGGGGAGATGGGTGGTGGGATGGGATAACTGGGTGATGGGCATTAAGGAGAGTGCTTGATGTAATGAGCACTGGGTGTTATATGCAACTGATGAATCAAAAAGTCTACCCCTGAAACTAATAATATACTATATGTTAATTAAATTGAATTTAAATTTTAAAAGGTTTTAAAAACAGACCTGATCATCTACAATTCAAGATTTTTAAGTCACATGTAACATGCTTCTTTGAATGCCACATCAAATTTACGAAATACCACATATAAAATTAAGTGCAACACTGACTTATTTCTAGCTCTCTGCTCAAGGCAATATAATTAACTGATTTATTTAGATAATGCATAAGTGTACTTTGGGTTGTTACGCAAATTTATCATGGTCACCGTTATCCTGTCTTACTCATACTCCTAGAATCATTATCAATCTTCCTCTTGTGCCATTAGCTAACAAGTGTTCCCATGACGTCCCCCATATAATAATTCTCCAATTCTGTCCACGATTATTACCATAATAATCATGACTAATAATACCCTGAATTAATTTCAACTTAACTATTTCTAGTTTCCTCATGCAAGGCATAAATATAAATACCTGACGTATTGCCAGTAAGATTCTTAACATCGCAATATTTCCTTATTTGCAAATCTTCAAAGGTGATCTGGTATTTAAAATTGTAAAAAGAGGGGCGCCTGGGTGGCTCAGTGGGTTAAAGCCTCTGCTTTCAGCTCATGTCATGATCCTAGGGTCCTGGGATCGAGCCCCACATCAGGCTCTCTGCTCAGCAGGGAGCCTGCTTCCTCCTCTCTCTCTGCCTGCCTCTCTGCCTACTTGTGATCTGTCTGTCAAATAAATAAATAAAAATAAAATCTTTAAAACTGTAAAAAGAAAAAAGACAGATTTCTGAGGAAGGTGGAGAGCAGGAAGATCCTAGGCTCACATCAACCCACAGGTAGACCTAGAAACCACCCACATCAAGATTACATAACCCAGAAAACTACCAAGACTGTTTTAACAGACTCCCCACAGGCAAATTTAGGAAGAGGCCACATCAAAGAGGAGAGGAAAGGCAAAGATTTGCTGGGAGCCAAACAGACCCACAAGACTGTCTAAGGGAGGTCAGGAAACCACCAGCACAGACAGGAGAGTAGAACAGATACCACACCAAGCACACAAGGTACCCCATGCATAGAGGACCCATACTAGGAAGACTAATCACTGTAACATTTGGCTTTAAAATCCAGAGGAGCTTAACTTTCCAAGTTCTCACCATCACCAGGGCTTAATATCAGAAACTTTAAAAATTAGCAGGCTGCCTCTGTGAGAGCTGGAGGGCAATGGGAAACCGAGTCCTTGCCCTTAAAGAAAAGGCGGGGTGGGGTGGGGGGGGGGCAGCCGTGAAATAGCAGTAACAAACAGCTCCAGGGAGATTCAGAGCAGAAGCAGCAGTCTGAAAAATGACTTGGGTTAAGGAAGAGAGATTTGTTTACTAATCTCAGTGAATATGCTGAAGGTGTCCAGATCTTTGGGAGACTCCTCCAAGAACAGAAGAGCTGGCAGGCGCCATTTCCCTCCCTCTTACTCAGCCTAGATACATGGACACATATAGAACTAGTATGAACACACTCTCCATCTAGCTTGCTAACAGCACCCTTACCTCCATGCTTTCCTGTGGACCTGCCCCCTCCAGGCCCACCTCCAAATGAGTCTACACAAAGCTGTATCATAGGTATGGAATTGTGCTAACATCCCCAGCAGGGACTAGGAACAGTGCAAAGTGACTCCTGCCCTGCGTAAAGGGGAAGAAAACCACACATACCAGTTTGACTGCAGCACAGGCAATGGACTTGGGGCAGACAGCTGGTCTGACTACAGGTACTTCCCATATGCAGTCCCTGGAGGTCCCTGCAGGCACTTCCCACCAATGAAAGCTTCTCATGAGATAGTACCTGCAGTCTGATGCTACTGGAGCTCTGGCAAATGTCTGGTCCGACCTAACTCAATCCCAAGGCCACCCAGACAGGCACACTAATAACAAAGAACTAAACTCTGCCCACAACAGGCAGGAAGAACCATTAAAGAGGACCAAACTGAAGGCAAATACAGCTTACCCACAATAGCAAAATGCATACAACATTCACAGAAGACACCCCCGAAACCAAAGGTTTTCAATTAGGGGACAATGCACTGTAGGGAACTAGAGGACATCTTATTCATAAGGCCATTACTTTCAATAGGAGGAGAAATAGCCAACTTTTCTAAAACATGAGAGATAAAACATAAGACACAAATAAGTGACAGAGGAATGTGTCCCAAATAAAAGAACAGGACAAAAATCACAGCTAGAGACCTAAAATGAAATGAAGGTAATATGCCTGAGAGAAGATTTAAAGTAACAGATACTCACTGGATTTGAAAAAAGAGTACAGGACCTCAAAGAGAGCCTTAAAAAAGAGGTAGAAAATATTAAAAAGAACCATTCAGAGATGAAAAACTCAATAACTAAAATTAAAAATACACGAGAGGGAATAAATAGTAGACTAGATGAATCAGAAGAATGTATCAGCAACCTAGAGGACAGACTAATGAAAAACAATAAAGCTGAACAGGGGAGAGAAAGAAAAATAAATAATAATAAATGGAAACAGACTCAAGCAGGATGCCTGGATGGCTCAGTTGGTTAAGCATCTGCCTTCGGTTCAGGTCATGATCCTCAGGCCCTGGGATGGAGTCCTACATCAGGCTCCTTGCTCAGCGGAGAGCCTGCTTCTCCCTCTGCCTGCTGCTCCCCCTGCTTGTGTGCTCTCACTCTCTCTGTCTCTGACAAATAAATGAATGAATGAATGAATGAATGAATGAATAGATAAAATCTGGGGGGGGGGGGGGGGGATAGACTTAAGGAACTCAGTGACACCAATAAGCGTAACATTTGCATTATAGGGAACGCCGAAAAAGAAAGGAGAGAAAATGGGGAATAAAATTTATCTGAAGAAATATGGTGGAAAGCTTCCTGAATATGGGAAAGGAAACAAGAAATCCATATTTAGGAGGCAGAGAAAGCCCTCTCCCCTGCAAATCAATCCAAGGAGGTGTCCACCAAGACACATAGTAATTAAAATGGCAAAAAGTGATAAAGAGAGCATTTTAAAAGTAGCAAGAGAAAAGGAAACAATTATATACAAGGAAAACTCCATCAGGCAATGAGCTGATTTTTCAGCAGAAACTTTGCAGACCAAGAGAGTGGCATAATATATTGTCACTGAACAAAGTACAGAAGGGAAAAGACCTGCAACCATGAATACTCAATCCAGCAAGGCTATCATTCAAAATAAAAGGAGAGGGCGCCTGGGTGGGTCAGTGGGTTAAGCCGCTGCCTTCGGCTCAGGTCATGATCTCAGGGTCCTGGGATCGAGTCCCGCATCGGGCTCTCTGCTCGGCAGGGAGCCTGCTTCCCCCACCCCTCTCTCTCTCTCTGCCTGCCTCTCCATCTACTTGTGATTTCTCTCTCTCAAATAAATAAATAAAATATTAAAAAAAAATAAAAGGAGAAATAGTTCCCCAGACACACACAAGTTAAAGGAATTTATGACTACTAAGCCAACTTTACAAAAAATGTCAAAGGGGACTTTTTAAATGGAGGGAAATACCATAAAGCAAGAGTAGGAAAAGCAGGAAGCAGTAAAAATAAGTATGTCCATAAAAGTCAGTAAAGGGATTCACAAAAGCACTGAATCACTGTATTTTACCCTGAAACTACTATAACAATGTATATTCATTATACTGGAATGAAAGTAGTTTTTTTTTAACTTTTTAAAAAATAAAATAAAAATTATAAATAATATTGATCTAGTCCAGGACTACATAGTAAATATAATACACTTCAGGGTCTTAAAGTCTGTCTACTATTCAACTCTATCATCATAGCCTGAATGCAGCCACATATAATATATAAGTGAATGGACATGTCTGTAGTCCAATAATATTCATAAAAACAGAACTCTGAGCCACTAGCAGTAGTCAATTCCTGATCTAGCTCATCTTATTCACCGCCACTAAAAAATAATAAATCATACTGCATTTTTTCTCAATACAGACCAAAACGATTATGTTTACATATACTGTGTGCTATTTATATACATTATCTACAAAAAACATGTACAAAAACCTTGTAAGAAAACACATTATATCAATACAAAAAAATGCAAGATCTGAAAATCTGATTATCTTGTTTATAGTCACATACCTAATATGTGGCACAGTATATTTAGATCTCTAGGTAGACCTGAATTCTCCATCTCCATGTCTAGCATACTAGACTGCAAATACTATGTTTTCTTTTTCTCTTGTGTGGACAGAATCTACTAGTGCTTTTGATGCTTTTTTTTTTTTTTAAGATTTTATTTATTCATTTGACAGACAGAGATCACAATAGGTAGAGAGGCAGGCAGAGAGAGAGGAGGAAGCAGGCTCCACGCTGAGAAGAGAGCCCGGTGCAGGGCTCGATCCCAGGACCCTGAGATCATGGCCTGAGCCAAAAGCAAAGGCTTAACCCACTGAACCACCCAGGTGCCCCACTTTTGATGCTTTAAATCAGAAAGCAACTATAGGAACATGTCTGGTCTAGCATATAATACATAACCCATTAGTGAAAATAATTTATCCTTGAGCACTACACTTTACTGATAAAAGAGAAAGGTACAATATATTTTCTAATTCTGCCAACTTCAGCCAGTTTAAAAAATGATAGCTATAATCAACAAATTACTAATACATTCCAATTAGTATATGTGTATATATGTGTATATGTGTATACACATATACTAATAAATGTGTGTTTATTAGAATATACAAGAATACATATGTAATTTTTTTTACTTCAAGCAATAGGAGGATATAAGAATACAAGGAAGAGTTACCCTAACTCTGAATCCCAAACTGAAGAATAACAGTTTGACTACTACCCTGCCATAAATATTTATGATTTTGCATATATAAATACATATCAAAATACAATTTATTTCATTGTTTTATTTTCTTCTTCTAACTATATTTGTTTTAAATTTGTTAATTAATAGGAATCTTCCATGCAAGTACACAGAATTCTGGAAAAGTATGCTTCATAATACAGTATGCTTCATAATACATAGGAAAGTTATTTAATTACTTCCCTTTCCATGAGCACTCAGACTGTCTCTAGTTTTAAACTATTAAAGAGCTGAAACAATTATCTTGTACAGTTAACTCTCATTATATAGTAACAAATTGGCTCTCTAGGACAGACACAGATCCTTGATCAAAAATTCAAACTTTGACCAACTGCTGCAAAAAACCTACAAATACCCTGCCAATGTTTAATGTTCACATTTATACTACTACTAGACAGAAGAGAGTGGAAGAACCAGATCAAATCTTATAAAAATGAACTTTTATTCCCTAAAACACTAAATTCTGTCTACCTCTCTCCATTTGCACTGTAACCACCTCAAGTTGTCAATAGAACTGGCTTGCATACTGCAATACCCTCCTCTTAAAAGGTCTCCTTGCCTCTACTGTTGTCCCTCCCCAATAATCACTATACTACCAAAGAGTGATTTTCTAAATCTATCCCATGCATCTCTTCCACGCTTAAAATCCTAAACTGACTTCTTACTATCCCTAAAAAGAAAAATTCAAAATTCCTATTATCATTTAAGCAGGTCCCTGTATGATATAGCCCCACTCTACTCACAAGCCTTAATCTCATGTAAATCTCTATCCCCAACCCTGAAAAAAAAGAAAAAAGAGAAAGAAGAGCTTTATTTCAGTCTCTCAAACATACCATGAGTCCTCCTAACTCAGGGTCTCTGTAAATGCCATTCCTTCAATCTGAAATTAATACTCTGATCTCTTCTTCCCAAACCTTTCCTCTGCTTTGGAGTTAAGCTCAACCCTTTTCTATAGAAGAGTAGACTAAATCAAGGCTCATGGTAAAATTTTCACAAAATTCTCTAATTTATCATCCTAGCACCTCAATGGCAGATCTATATATTTGTGATTACTTCACTAATACCTATTTATGTAAGTTTCATGAAAACATGGACTGGATCTCTACTACATGCTCTTTCTCTCAAGAACCTAACATACCTTCAGATACTGTACTATGTAGCAGAATATAAAAATATGTGGTAACTGGTAATATTTCACAATGCCTAACAGTAAACACCACAAAGGTGACAAATTCATCAGTGATAACATTATCTAAATAAGCTAAGAAATAACAAGGCCACAAAAAAAATTTTTTTTAAATGTCATTCACTAGTTCTTGTGTCTACTTACAATAATTATTATTGAACTAAACATTAAGAATTGCTGGGTCAAAATATTTTTGTTTTTGAGGAGATCATAGAGATCATTTTTTTTCTCCCTCTTTTTTAAAAAAGATGGCATGGAGCCCAACATGGGGCTTGTACTCAAAATTATGAGATCAAAAGTCAGATACTCAACCGACTGAGCCACCCAGGAACCCCAAGATCAATTTCTAATATACTGTCTTCACTACAAATGATGGAAACTGAAGTTTACAAATACTAAGAAACATATTTCTTTTCACTTACAAAATGCAGACATGGTATTGCTGGCTGGCTGGAATAAACAAGGTAATATATTGCTGTTATAATATCTGTCAAAATCCTCAGAGAACTGTATGCCCCCAACCTATGTTCCTTAGATCTCAACTTGACCAAGAGTACAATCTCCCACTGACAGACTGAATGCAAAATTCACTTATCCACCTAACAGATCACCACTATCCACTACCCATAATCATAATACAGGCTTACATTTTAACGAGAAAAATTCAGTTACTCACCAAAAAAATGACGTTAAATACTATTGTATCAATGTAACTTCTCCTTAAATGCAACATGTATTTAAATACAATCTCTGTTCCATATTTAATCAAACACATATTTCTATTGGGCCTACCTAACAACTAATAGTCTAAGATAAAAAAGTGCAGTTTAGGCAGAAACAAGGGTTATAAAACATTATGTTAAAGTATGGTACTAGAAGAAAAGCAAAGAACATTACAAAACCACAGGAGGACACCTACCCCAACTCTGAGTGGAAAGAAGAGTTTTGCTGGAGGCATGACACATATACTAAGACCTATAGTATTAGTGAGTTTGCCAGGTAAGAGCAGAGTTAAGTAGGAACTGCTGGCAGGACAAAGATTTAAAAAAAGAAAGAAAATATTATGTGGAGACCTCCAAAAATCTCTATGTTAAGAAGTATTAAGACATGAGTTAAATACTTAGAAAGGGCTTAAATTTTATCTCCTGTATTTGGAGGGAAAAAGGAATATAGGTATGGATGGTTTTTCAAGCAGGTAAAGACATTTAGACACCTTTTTGTCTTAGATACCTGAAGGAAAAACACAAGGCCGGAAAATGAGGTAAAAGGTGCCTACAATCTCTTAGTAAAGAGATATATAAATGAACCAGGACAATACAAATATAAATAATTACATAAACCGTTGATCACTCTCATTATATCTAAACCATTGTTGTCATACAGGATCACAGTATGCAAGTTCCTAATTTGTATCCTGATGAAACCTACAAAAAAGAAAGTATCTGCTACTACACTAATTGTATTTCCCAAAGAATACAAAATAAGACCCAATTCTAGATCCATCCTACAATTCCAACAAATCTAATGAGATACTACTAAAAATGCCAATGCAACTGGAATGGCCCAACAATTGCAATCTCAGCAAAGGAAGGTGGAGGAGGTAGGAGGGTATGTGTTAGAGAAACAGTATGATAGAGGATAGGCGTTTATATACTTCTGTATATAATGAATGGTCCAACAACATATTTATACTTTGCAGGCGATTCATTTTCTATCACAACTTGTAGCACAAAAGTAGTTAAACAATTTGTTAAAGAGTAAGAATGGCTCTGTACAAATTTACAAAAATTTATAAAAAAATTTTTATAAAAAACAGGCAGCATGCCAGCCTTGGGCCATGGGTCATAATATGCTAACCCCTGATAAGGAGAGTAACATCTTTGCTCAATAACACAAAAATATTGATATTACTACAGCAAGGGCCATGCAGAGATATGGTAATTACACAATCTAATAGGTTGTTTGATTTTAGACATACTGCTCAACTATCAGAGAACCTATCTGATGTGTGTCATTAAAAAAAGCATTTCATATACAAAAAATGTGGTATTTTTTTAAAAAAATTAGAAAACTGTAATACTTACTGTAACACTGGTAACTCTGAAGTAATCATTGCTGAAGAGGTCTTTCCACAATGCAGCAAAAGAACCAAGTGCTGTCCAACTCAAAACTTTTTAAATAACCTCAAAGTCAATCCTGTTATTTAAAAAAAAAAAGAAAGAAAGAAAATTATTTTATTTCCAGCTTTATTGAGGTATAACTGACAAATAAAATTGTATGATATTTAAAGCATACGTGATGATTTGATATGCATATACATTGTGAAGGACTCCTCCTCATCAAATTAATTAACATATCCATCATCTCACAGGTGAAGGTGGGATATTGCTATCCACCTTACAGAAAATAAAAAGATTATTAGAATGGGACAGTTGTATGCCAAGAAATCACATAACCCATTGTTAAACAAATTCCTAGAAATATAAAAACTGCCAAAACTGGCCCAAGAAAAATAGAAAATCTGAACAGACATACTGATGTAAAAATCCTAAAAACAAAACAAAACAAAAACAAAAAAAATCTGGCAAACAGAATCCAACTACATATTCAATGTAATATATGCCACAGGCAAGTGGGATTTATTCCAGGAATGCAAGAGTGATTCAACTTAAAAACAATGGTCAATTTAATACATTAATAGAAAGAAAAATGAGCTACACGATCATCTCAAATTACGACAGAAAGCATCTGGCACAATCTCAAGGGAAACCAAAAAGCCAAATATTCTTTCATAATAAAAACATTTTAAAAAACTAAAAAAGGAACTTTATTAATATGATAAAGGCCACTTATGAAGAATACATAGGTGGCTTCATCAATAGTGAAAGACTAAAATAAAAGCATTCGTCCTAAAATCAGGAAGAAAACAATAATGTCCATTTTCACCACATCCTTAGAAATGTACCACTATACATTTTGGCAAGAGACAAGAGACAATTAGTCAAGAAAGAGATATGAATTACACCTAAACAGAAAAGAAGTAAGTTATCTGCATTCACAAATGGCATCATAATAGTTTATATACAGAAAATCTCAGAGAATCAACAGCAATAAAATATTAGTAAAGAAAAGTTGCAGGGTACAAATAACATACAAAAATCCACTGTGTTTATTAGAACTGAATAATGTATCAATGGTGCAGGATACAAAAATTACTATGAACAATTTGGTGGGGTTTTTTTGGGTACACTAACAATGAACAAATCAAGAAGGCAAGAAAGGAAAAATTCGATTTCTAATACTATCAGAAAGAATAAAATAATTAAAAATAAACAACCAGGTCCCCTGGGTGGCTCAGTCAGTTAAGCGTCTGCCTTGGGCTCGGGTCATGACCCCAGAGTCCCGGGATCAAGTCCGGCATTAGGCTCCCTGTTCAGCGAGGAGTCTGCTTCTTCCTCTCCCTCTGCCCCTCCCCCTGCCCTTTCTCTCACTCTCTCTCAATTAAATAAATAAATCTTTTTAAAAAAATTGTTTAAAAACATAGTAATAAAAAATAAACAACCAGGGTGAAAGACCTGTACACTGAAAACTACAAAACACTGCTGAAAGAAATGAAAGAAGATACCAGTAAATGGAAAGACATCCACTGTTCATGAATGGGGAAACTTATTATTGTTAAGAGGTCAACACTATCCAAAACAATGGATATCAATATCCCCATTACATTTCTGCATAAATAGAAAATTCCATCCAAAATTTGTATGGAATCTCAAGGAAGAGTCTCCTAAAAGCCAAAACAACACTGAAAAAGAAGACCACAGTTGGAGGTCTCATACTTCCTGATTTCAAAACTTAACCACAAAGTGACAAAAATCAATACTGTGTTTCTGGCATAAAGACAAAGAACAATGAAAAAGATCCCAGAAATAAACCCTCACATACACTGTCAAATGAATTTTCACAAGGGTGCTAAGACCATACAACATGGAAAGGACAGTCTTTTGAACAAATGATACTAGGAAGAGTAGACATTTACATACAAATGAATAAAGCTGTACGCTGACCAGACACTATATACAAAAATTAACTCAAAATAGATCAAACATCTAAATGTAAAAGCTAAAATTATTAAACACTTTTTCAGAAAACACAGAGCAAAAACTTCATGACACTCTATGTGACATTAATTTCTTATATATGACACAAAGAGCACAAGCAGCAAGAGAAAAAACAGGTAAGACAGACTTCATCAAAATCAGAAACTTGTGGGGGCACCTGGATGGGTCTGCCGGATGAGAGTCTGGCTCTTGGTTTTGGTCCAGGTCATGATCTCACGGGTCATGGGATCAAGCCCCCAGTAGGCTCCGCACTCAGCGGGGAGTCCACTTAGGATTCTGTCTCCTCTCCCTCTACCCCTCCCCTGGTCGCAAGCGCATGCATGCTCCCTCTCAAATAAATGTTTAAAAAAAATCAAAAATTTCTGTACATCAAAGGACACTATCAAGAGAGTAAAGAAGAAAGCAAAAGAGGGGCACTCAGTGGCACAGTCGATTAAAGCCTCTGACTCTTGGTTTCAGCTCAGGTCGTGATCTCAGGGTCATGTGAGAGTTGAGAATGACTAAAATTAAAAAGACCATTTCAAGTGTTGGTGAGGGGACAGAACAATAGGAAATTTCACATATGGCTAAAGGGAATGAAAAAATTGAATAAACTCTTTCAAAAAAAGATTGGCCATTCCTTAAAAAGTTATATATACATTAACCATGACCGAGAAATCTCTCTCTTAGGTATTTGTCGAAGTAAAAAGAAAGCTTACATTCATACAAAAACATACATTCAAATGTTTCTAGCAGCTTGATTCTTAATTTCCCAAAACTGGAAACATCCCCCAAATGGCCTAAAGCAAGTGATTGGATATATAATATGGTACATCTATACAATGAAATACTATCAAACAGGGGCACCTGGTTGGCTCAGTTGGTTAAGCATCTGCCTTTGGCTCAGGTCATGATCCCAGGGTTCTGGGATCCAGCCCAGCATAGGCTCCCTGCTTAGTGGAAAGCCTGCATCTCGCTTGCTCACTCTCTCCCTCTCTCTCTGCTGCTTCCCCTGCTTCTGTGCTTGCTCTCTCATCAAATAAATTTTTTAAATCTTTAAAAAAAAATACTACCATACAATTAAAAGGAAGACTGCTACTGACTGATACATGCCACAACATTTATGAATTTCAAGTGCATAGACTATCTCCACACTATATAATTCCATTTATGAGATATTATAGAAAAGTACAGAGAACAGATCAATGGTTGCTAGAGGTTGGGGGAGAAGAGGACTAACTTAAAAGAGACAGCTTAAGAGAGACTGGGGGTATATGCTGCATACAAATTAACACTTTTCTTTAAAATCCAACTCGAATTTTTTATAGAAATTACTGAAATTATTCTCAAATAAATAGAAAAAGAAAAAGGAACTTTAAGAACCGAAGCCTGGAAGAAGAACAAAATCAGAAGATTCATTTTACCTAATTCCTATAAACATACAAGCTTACAAAATTTTATATAAGAAACACAAAAATGGTATGTTTTATATATTGCCATGCAATCTGCATTTTTCACTAAGGAAAGCACTGTGGACACTCTACCTCATTTGTTTTAATTATTATTTCTTAATATGTATATGTTTTTAAATGATTGTTTAAAAGTATTTAAGCCATTTTTCAGTGAAAATTTAGCATGTCTCTAATTTTTTACCACCGTATACAATACTGTCATCTATCCTTTCTCAACTACACAAATGTATTTGTAGGACAGATTTCTTGTGATGAACATTTATAAAACATTCATACAAATTTTTACTGCCAAATTTCCCTCTAAAAATACTGTACCAATATATACTCCTCTCACCAGTATATGTTGAATTAGTTAAATATAAAAATATACTCACTATATATTGAAGCTTATTTAAATTACCACAGATTTAGCTTTATACCAATACACCTTTAAAGGAAAAACATATCAGTACACCTTTCCTGCTCTGTAACCACCTTGCTCTGAAAAGAAAGTCCACCCTAGGCTTTCAGATCATATACCAAGATGTCTAATGACGATTTGGGAACATTTGCAAGATTTTGAAAATTTGAATTCATGGAGATTTTATTTAAGAACAATAATCCGGTGCATTCTTATCCTCTACTCACTGTTTTGAGTGTCTCATTTTACTGAGCACATCCAACTCTGTCTTAGAAATCTGTACATTTTGCCTTGTGTACTCTGTACAGCTTTAGAACTATTTCCCTCAGTGGAGAAGATATAAATAAATGATGAGTTCCAGCCTTTCCCTTAACATTATGCCAACCCTTAATCTAATTATTTTGTTCTAACTATAGTTTTAAAAGCCTTGTTTATACTTAGTATTTTCCAGAAGCCATCCTAACGTTATTCTAAAGTTCTATCAATTTTATAAATCCTCCTTGGCCACATATGAATCTATTCTGTTTTTACAGGTCGTCTTCTTTAAACTGGTTGTAACTAGATTGTCTTTTTTTCTTACTACTAAGGACACCCAACATTAATTAAATAAGTATCTACTGAGTAGTAACTATGTGCTAGGCATTGTGTTAAATATGATTTTCAAGAATGAAAATTTCCCATTTTTTCAGTTAGCTTGGTTTCAAAGATACCCTACATAAAAGAACATCCCTTCCACCTGCCCCCACCCCCACCTCTCTCTGGCATTTTTTCTAGTATCTAAGTACACTTCTCATGATGAGGAATTTTTTTCTCTATGCTGACCTGATTACTTCGTCCATTTCTCCAATCAGTTCTCACTCTCAAAATGAAGTACAAAGAGCAGTTTCCCTTATTTTGTCAAAATTATAAGAGGCTTTTTTTAAAATGGCAGAACTAGAAAATATCAGGCAGAACATCAGTAAGGACCTAGGTAAACTCAGTAACTTCACCAATCAATTGGATATAACTGACATCAATAGACTGCTTCATCTATTAACAGCAGAATTCACATTCTTCTCAACCTCACTTAAAGCACTGATCGGACTGACCAAATTATGAGCCATTAAATACAAATTAACAATCTGAAAAAATAAAAATCATATAGTGTAGGGGCACCTGGGTGGCACAGTGGGTTAAAGCCTCTGCCTTCGGCTCGGATCGTGATCCCAGGGTCTGGAATCAAGCCCCACATTGGACTCTCTGCGCAGAGAGAGCCTCCTATCTCCTCTCTCTGCCTGCCTCTCTGCCTACTTGTGATCTCTGTCTGTCAAATAAATAAATAAAATCTTAGAAAAAAAAATCATACAGTGTATACTTCACACTACAATGAAATTAGAAATCATCACCAAAAGGAAAGCTGAAAATCCTAAAATACTTGGAGATTGAACAACACATTTCTAAGTAAAACAAGTCAAAGAAATTTCAATAAAAATGTTAAAATATTTTGAGATAAATGAATACTAAAATACAACTTAATAAAATTTGTAGGTGCAGCAAAAGCAGTGCTTAGAGAAAAATTTATAGCATTGTATGCCTACAATAGAAAAGAGAAAATCTAAAATCAATCATTTAATAAGCTTTCATCTTAGGAAACTAGAAAAAGAGCAAAAGCAAGCAGCAGATTAGAGGAGAAATCAAAGAAGTTGGAAACAGTGAATCAACAATGAAAATAAACGAAAGCAAAAGTTTTTTTCAAAAAGATCAAAAAATCAATAACCTTTAGGCATGCTAATTAAGAAAAAAAAAAGTAAGACACAAATTTCTAAAATGAGAAATCAAAGAAGAAATTTCATTACAGAATCTGAAGACATTAAAAGGATAAAAGGGTATACTGTGAACTATTCCCAGAAATTTGATAACTTAGAGGAAACAGACCAAGTCCCTGAAAGATACTACCTATAAAAAATATGAATAGTTCTATTTTAAGAAACTTAATAACTAATAATCTTCCAAGATAAAAAGTCACTAGACCCAGATGGGTTCACTAATGAATTGTACCAAACATTTAGGGAAGAAGCTACACAAATTTTGTACAACATCTTCCAGAAGACATAAATAGAGGAAATACTTCCTAACTTATTCTATGAGGGCGTCACCCTAATACCAAGACCAGACAAAGACATTATAAGAAAACCATAGAGCAAGATCTCTCACAAAGATGTAAAAATCCTCAAAAAAAAATTAGCAAATCAAGAATTTTAAATGTCCTGAAAGAACTGTATACCACAACTAAGTGGGATTTACCCTAGGTATGCACAACTACTTAACATATGAAAATCAAGTAATGAAACCTATCACACAAGAGGCAAAGAAGAATAATCAAGTGGTAGTATCAATAAATGAACAGAAAGCATTTTCACAAAATTCAACACACATCTGTGATTTTAATAAAACTCTCAGCAAGTAAGATAAAGGAGAACTTCCTCAACTTGATAAAGAACATCTATAAAAATCCTACAGCGGGGCGCCTGGGTTGGCTCAGTGGTTTGGGCTACTGCCTTCCGCTCGGGTCATGATCTCAGGGTCCTGGGATCGAGTCCCGCATCGGGCTCTCTGCTCCGCAGGAAGCCTGCTTCCCTCTTTCTCTCTCTCTCTCTCTCTGCCTGCCTCTCTGCCTACTTCTGATCTCTGTCTGTCAAATAAATAAATAAAATCTTTTAAAAAAAAATAAATAAATAAAAATCCTACAGCTAACAACTGATATAACTGTGAGAAACTAGAAACTTTCCCACTAAAAACAGGAAGAAAAAAAAAGGACAACTCCTTCTTACCATTCCTTTTCAACACTATTCTGAAGTCCAAGCAAAAGCAGTTAAGACAAGAAAAGAAAATAAAAGGTACACAGACTGGGAAAGGAGAAATCAAACCTCCTTTGTACACATACTACAGAACTGTCTATGCAGAAAATCTAGAAGACTAGACACCCCTCCCCCAGAAGAACCCCACCCTCTTGGAACTAATTAGCAAGTATAGTAGGGTTGCAGGATATAAGGTTAATATATAAAATACCCTTCATATAAGCAAACAATGAATAACTGGAATTTGAAATTGACAACACAATGACATTTACCTTGGCACCTAAATTCAACAATATGCACAAGACCTGTACAAGAAAAACTGTAAAACTCTGATGAACAAAATCTAAGAACTAAATAAGTGGATAACAATTTCACGTTCCCAGATAAGATGACTCAATATTGTGAAGACATTAGTCCTTCCCAAATTGATCTACAGATTCAACACAATCCCAATTAAAATCCCAGCAAATTATTTTGTGTATTATCACAAACTGACGCTAAAGTTTACAGGAAGGCAAAAAGACCCAGAATAATCAACACAGTATTGAGAGAGAAGAACAAAGTCAGAAGA
This sequence comes from Mustela nigripes, assembly GCF_022355385.1. Classification (NCBI taxonomy): domain Eukaryota; kingdom Metazoa; phylum Chordata; class Mammalia; order Carnivora; family Mustelidae; genus Mustela; species Mustela nigripes. The sequence continues at coordinate 93,118,333 of NC_081558.1, forward strand.
ATGACACTACCCAACTTACTATAAAACTACAGTAATCAAGACTATACCAAAATCCAAAGCAGATCTGTTCTATTGATCTGCTTTGGATTTTCAATAGAACAGAATAGACAGACTGGAAATACACCCACACAAATACAGTCAACCAATCTTTGTCAAAGGAGGAAAGATAATACCACAGATAAAAGACAGTGTTTTCAACATAGGAAACTAGATGTCAACAAACAAAAAAACTAACATCAAGAACAAAAACCCTTAAACACAGATCTTACATCCATCACAAAGTTAACTCAAAATGAATCAGATCTAAATGTAAACTCCAAAGTATAAAACCCGGGACCCCTGGGTGGCTCAGTGGGTTAAGCCTCTACCTTCAGCTCAGGTCATGATCTCGGGGTCGTGAGATTGAGTCCCGCATCGGGCTCTCTGCTCAGGAGGGAGTCTGCTTCCCCCTCTCTCTCTGCCTGCCTCTCCACCTACTTGCAATCTCACATGCACTCTCTGTCAAATAAATAAATAAATAAATAAAATCTTTTAAAAAAAAAAAGGGGGGGGGTATAAAACCCTTAGAAAGTAACACAGGAGAAAATCTAGATGACCTTGGGTATGATCATGAGTTTTTAGATACAACACCAAAGGTAAAGCTATGAAAAAATTGTTTGACAAACAATTGTTTGACAACTTCATTAGAATTTTAAAATTCTCCTCTGCAGAAGAATGATAAAACAACTCACAAACTGGGAAATAATATTTGCAAAAACATTTCTGTCTAACTTCTGAAGTATCATTCAAAATATACAAAAAAATTCTTAAAACCCCAATAATTTAAAAAATACCAACCTATTAAAATATGGGCATAATTTCTAAACCAATACCTCAATGAAGAAGATACATGGCAGAAAAACAAGAAAAAATACTCAAACATCTTATGTCACTAGGAAACTGCAAATTAAAAAAAAAAAAAAAAGTGACCTACCTTTACATACCAACTAGCATGGCAAAAATCCAGAACACTGAACCAAATACTGGTGAGAATGTGAAGCAACAGAATATAAAATGACATAGCAACTTTGGAAAACAGTTTGGCAGTTTCTTATAAAACTAAACATACTCTTAAAATATGATCCAGCAGTTCACCTGTGTGGCTCAGGGGGTTAAGCCTCTGCCTTCAGCTCAGATCATGATCTCAGGGTCCTGGGATTGAGCCCCTCATCAGGCTCTCTGCTCAGCAGGGAGCCTGCTCCCCCACCCCCCTCGGCCTGTTGCCTTCTCTGCCTATTTGTGATCTCTCTGTGTCAAAAAAATAAATAAAATCTTAAAAAATAAAAAAAGCCCACAATCCATCAATCATGCTCCTAACGTATTTATCCAAAGGAGATGAAAACATCTCCATACAAAAACCTGCATATAGATGTTTTCAGCAGCTTCTTTAGTAACTGTCAAAACATGGAGCAAACAAGCTGTCTTTCAGGAGGTGAATAAACAAACTGGTATATGCAGGCAATGAAATATTACTTAGTCCTAAAAAGAAATGGGCTATCAAGCCATGAAAAAGACATGGAGGAATATTAAGTGTATATTACTGATGGAAAGAAGCCAATCTGTAACTGCTACATATTATATGATTTCAGCAACATAGCATTCTGGAAAAGGCATGACTATGAAAACCGTAAAAATTTTAGATTTGCCAGAAGTTAGGGGGCAGAAGGGAAGAAAAAAGCACAGAGGAATATTAGGTCAGTGAAAGTTTTTATATAATATCATAAAGATGGACATGTCATTATCAAAACCCACAGAATATACAACACCAAGAGTGAAACCTAACATAAACTATGGACTTTGGAGGATAACAATGTGTCAGTGAGGTACTGAAGAGATGTACCATTCTGGTGGCAAGACACTGATAGTGGGGAGGCTGTATATATGTGGGGACAAAAGGTATAGGAAGTTCATGTGTCTTTTTTTGTCAATTTTGCAATGATCCTGAATCTGCTCTTAAAAACAATGCGTCCTTAAAAAGAAAAAAATAAAATAAATAGCTTATAAACAGTTTCATGTTTTCAATAGATGCTAATTTATGTCCATATGCTATAATATCTTTTTCTCTGGACAATCTTATAATTTTATGTGGATTTAAGCACATGTATTCAAGAGTACATGTGTACACAGAGATAAGAGGAACAATGCCCTTTCTTAAACATTTGGTATCTCCATCTGTTTGTCATGCACTAACTGCTACAAATGATGAAAGAAAGGAAACAAAGAATATAACTGCTACTCTGTTCAATTCCTAGCATAAAACTCTTTTATCAATTTTTATTACCTGAACGAAGAACAAAGGTTAAAGAGAAATAGCTGTAGTTTCTTTCCAATTACATGCATTTTCATCTGTATAGTACAAGATTCTATTCTTTAATCAGAAGAATCATTCTGTAAAGACATATAATACAATCTAATTAATTCAGGTCCTTCTTTTATCATTCCTAATTATTTATCTAAGTTGTCTTAAAGAACCTCTTAGCAGTGGGGGAATGGGTGATTCAGGAGATTAAACACCCGACTCTTGATTTCAGATCACGTCATGATCTCGGGGTCATGGGATTGAACCCCACACCAGGATTCATTATTAGCACAGAGTCTACTTGTCTCTTTCCCTGTCTCTCTCATGCACGTACAAATAAAATCTTTTTAAAAAGAGAAAAATCTCTTAACAGTGAATGTGCATGTATATATATCTGCATGCATACGCACATACACATGATTTACAAAGCAATGATTAAAATGACAATTATATTATTTCTAAAACTGTTTTTCAACAGTTTACTGCCTTGTACCACAATAGAAGGAATATATTCATTTACTATTTTTACTGGATTTATGATTGTTCCCATTCTTTATAATAGCAAATAAAAGGTATTAAGAAAAAATTTTGTCCAGTATTAACACATGTCTATTTCATACTATACAGAATTTAAGTAGCAATTAATCAAGAAAACAAAGTTCTTAACCCTCTTCCCAGTAAAATTTAGCGGTATTATACAGTTGATCCTTGAACAAAACAGGTATGAAGCGCACAAGTCCATTTACAGATGGACTTTTGCCATAAATACAGCACAGTACTATAAATTTCTCTTCTCATGATTTTCCTAAAAACACTTTATTTTCTCTAGCTTTACTGTAAGAATATAGTACAGAAAACACATAACACACAAAATTTTTGTTAACAGACTATCTTACTGGTAAAGATTCTGGTCAGCAGAAGGTTAAGAGTAGTTAAGTATTGGGGTAGTCAAAGTTATACGCAGATTTTCAACTATGAGAGGAGTTGCACCCCTAACTCCAAAGTTGTTTTTAGAGGTCAACTATAAACGAGAAAGATTTTCTACCTTTTTTAATTGATTAAAAAGAATGCCAAAATAGAATTAATAACCCAAGATAATATCCATTCACCCTACAAGATGGCCCAAATAGGAAATATGTAGCATTAAGACACAAGAAATGGCAAAGTGGTAAACTTCTGAAAATATTAACCTAAAAATTTCAAATGCTCAAGAGGCAGAAGGATAATTTACACCAAAATTGAATTATATGCTCAATGGCAGAGAGATAGGTTCACTAGTAAAAGCAAGCTGGTTCATTAGTCTGCTTTCTCTTCTAATAACGTATTACAAAACGCTATCCTTCTTAGCATTTCTGAGTAATATAACCTTACAAATCAAAAGGAATGTAGCAGAATGGTTTGAGAGTTTGGGCTTCTAACAGTAACTTACTCTGCCTCAATATTCCTATTTCTCAAAGATGAATAATAAAAGAAGAAAACTTCAAATGATTGTTAAGAGGAGTAATCAGAATGCCCGTAACTCTTCAATAAATATTAACTCGTAGCGACAGGAGAAAGGAGCAAATAAAAATATAAAGGAATGTTAATAAGTGCAACTATTTTTTTCCTTTTCTTTCCTTCACTGCCATAGTCTTAATGCCTAAAGCTTACTAATTATTTGTTGAATTAACAAGAAGAGTGTATGCATATACATATGTATGTATGTACGTACATGTGTGTCTATATATATATTTTAAGCAGAGAATGCAAAACTGGACATGAGGAGAACTCTCAGTTAACAAACTAACCAAAGATAGGAGCTTTTTCTTTAAAAGAAAAAGGAAACCAAAAAGAATAGGTCAGGGTTGAATTCTCAGTTAACTCATTTAGCAGTGACTGGTAGAGTAGGAAAGGGGGAGACCAAGCAGAGGCTAGAGGATGAGACCGAAGAGTAGGGTGTATCAGAATGGAAGATTAGAACATAAAAACATCAGAAGGTTATATCTGAAAAAGCCCCTACAAATGATCTTATATACAGATAAAAATCCCACAACTCGGGGCGCCTGGGTGGCTCAGTGGGTTAAGCCGCTGCCTTCGGCTCAGGTCGTGATCTCAGAGTCCTGGGATCGAGTCCCGCATTGGGCTCTCTGCTCAGCGGAGAGCCTGCTTCCCTCTCTTTCTCTGCCTGCCTCTCCATCTACTTGTGATTTCTCTCTGTCAAATAAATAAATAAAATCTTTAAAAAAAAAAAAAATCCCACAACTCAGATGAAATGTCTCTGGATTAATTTTTTCCATATTAACCAGTTTCTCCCAAAAGCTTTATACATTAAGCTCTGAAAATGCAATCTCATGAATAAAGGTATTCAACTTCTTTCCCAAAAATAAATGCTGCGTCCACATCTTCTCCTTATTTACCCACATTTTCCCTTTTAGTACTCCCCTAATTTTATCTTCTTATACTCCAAAGCCATGAAATTACACCAAGAACCTTAACACTCTCCTAACATCTCAACTTTGGTGTTCCTCCTCGATTACTCTAGTCTTAATTTCAAAATGCTTATTACTTCTCTTGTAAGATCACTCTCTTATTTCTGTGTATGTGTACATATTACCTCATGCTACACAACCCACTCTTCCTGAAGTAAACTGGGAAGCTCTTACCTTGAAACCCAGGCAGAATTAGGTCTCATAAATTTTCACACCACTTTGTACATACAACTGAGAGTACTTTTTGCCACATATTTTGCATGTGTCCATGTATTATTTTGTAATTAAGAGTGTTAAAAATTTTATTCCATTCTCTACCTTCTTAAAAAGGTTTTATTTATTTGAGACAGAGAAAGAGACAGCAAGAGAGCAGGCACACACCCAGAAGCAGAGGGAGGGGCAGAGAGAGGGAGAAACAGACGGCCCATTGGGCAGGCAGCAGGATGTGGGGCTCATTCCCAGGACCCTGGGATCATGACCTGGGCCAAAGGTAGATGCTTAACAAACTGAGCCACCCACGTGTCCCCAGTTCCTTACATTTATCACTCTATGTTAGTCTTTTTTTTTTTAATTAATAAACTTTTTTTTAAAGAATAGTTTTAAGTTCACAGCAATTTTCCACATATTTTTAGTGATTCATTGGTATTTCTACCTCTTCAGAAGATTTATGATCTTTTTTTTTTCTTTTGATTTACGAACTTTTAGAAAGAATTACCCTCACTTTAGGTTCCTAAAGAATTAATTGTATAGTACTTGGCACCCAGAAAGGGGGCTTAATAATTAACAACTGTAAAACATAAAGATATACCAATTCATTAGTAAGTCTGTTCTTAATGCTACTGGGCATGGGTGTTTTTGTGGGTTTTTTTTTTTTTTCCATTATGATTTCTAACTGGTTACATAGCTATTACATAACTTATCTTTTAATCTAACTGAAATTTCTGACTTTCAGAAATCTACAAAACACTGGAACCATAAAAGGAAGTCAGGTTCTGGCAAGATCCATACCTCTTTTCTTCCTACAGAGTATTGCATCTGGCCAAGGTAATGAGCTGGGATTCAAGAAGACAATTAGGGCAGGTATACTATGTGAAAAGGGCAGAAATATCTAAGAACATCAACTGGATAGATCCAAACTACACCTTTGATGAAGGATTAGAAGTGAGATACAAAATAACAAATCTAACAGACAGGAGTAAAACTGGGGGCACCTGCGGGCTCAGTTTGTTAAGCATCTGCCTTTGCCTCAGGTCATGAGGCCAGCCAAAATCCTGAGACTGAGGTGGTATCAAGCTTCTTGATCAGCAAAGAGCCTGCTTCTCCCTCTCCCTCTCCTGCTCCCTTTGAGGCTCCCCCTGGCTTGTGCCCTCTCACTCTCACATTCTCTCAAATAAGTAAATAAAACTTTTTTTTAAGCACGGGGGTGGGGGGGCCAGCAAAATTATAAACACAAAGTGGAAGCAAGAGAAAAGAATCAAATGAACTGTATCAAACACCAGAGTAGGTTGGAAAGAATGAAAGTTTAAAGACTGTAGGGGCAGATCTGTAGCAGAGTCAACATTCACTGGTATCTCTATTATTAATCCAACTCAATCAAAATTTAAGAAACCATGATAAATATGTATTCACTAGCATTTGTAAAAGAAAAATTTTAACTTAAATAAATGTATATTTAAATATAATTTAAATGTAAACTTAAATATAAAGCTTCCAAAGTTATCTTATACCATGTTAAAGAATACAAATAATGATCACAAATAAATACATCATTGACTGGCATGCTCTAAATTTAAAGAGCATTAAAAATGCCATCAGGGGCACCTGGGTGGCTCAGTGGGTTAAGCCGGCTCAGGTCATGATCTCAGGGTCCTGGGATCGAGTCCCACATCGGGCTCTCCACTCAGTGGGGAGCCTGCTTCTCTCTCTCTCTCTCTCTCTCTCTCTCTCTGCCTCTTGTGATCTTTCTCTGTCAAATAAATAAATAAATAAAATCTTTTTAAAAAAATGCCATCAGACTTTTTCTTCAGACAGAGGGTAAGATGGTTGCAGAGGCGTAGGAGGACTCTGGGGTCAACTACTCCCACTAATACAACTAGGTAACTATCAAATAATCCTGAATGTCCCAGTAATCTACCTGAATACGGGCAAAAGAAACTCTACAACTAAAGGTAGAGAAGAAGACACATCAAAGAAGGTGGGAAGTATGGAGACATGTCTTGGGAGAGAAATGGACTGTGACTGCTAAAGCGGGTAGGAAGGAAGAGAGACAAATTAGCACACAGAGGAGTACATGGGGAAAATGAATTCCTGTAACAACTGGCTTGGAAAATGAGAGGACCCGAATTTCACAAATTCTGACAGTCTGCAGGGCTTAAAGACTGTGGAGTTTCAAAGGTCATTGGGCTTGGCCCTGAGAAAGTTCTATGGATATCATGCTACTCTTGTAGAAAAGGCAGGGGTAAACAGCCAATGGTCTTACAGTACGGAAACAGAAGGGAGGTTAGTTGCTCATCTCCAAATGTGTCCCTGAGAAGAACCCTCTGGAGAGAGAAAAAAACAAAAAACAAAATAACCAAAAAACTGGCAGGTGCCATTTCCTGCCCTCCATCCCGCAGCAAAAACACAAGGCCATGCTGTGGGAATCAGCATAGCATGGACACTTGCTATCTAACTGGGTTACACCAAGCCCCATCCCGCAGCACTGTGGAAGAACTACCATTCCCAGTCACACTTGCCTCAGTCCCAGCACAGTGGGCTCACTCCTCCAGGAGACTGGCCCAAACCCCTACCAACACCACATTTCCAAATCTGGGAGTTCTGTGAAGCCTCCATTCCAGTGGCAGCAGCACAGGTCTCATTTCACAAGTAGATCAGAGTACATATAGTTAAACCACATTTAGGCCAGGAACTAAACACTGCACACAAGGCTGAGAGAACCCCTGCAGAGGATAGGCCTGAAGGATAAAGCAGTCAGAACGCACTGCAGTGCCCTAGAGAACAAGGGACACTACAATGCAGGGCACTACAGGACCGCTTCTTCCTAAGGTCATTATGCTCAAGAAAAGGAAATACAACAGACTTACGTAACAGAGAGAAACAGGCCCAGAGATTTAGATGAAATGAAAAGACAGAGGAATTTCTTCCAAATGAAAGAACAGAACAAGGCCACAGACAGATATCTAAGCAAAACAAATGTAAATAATATACTTAATGGAGAATTTAAAGGAACAATCATAAGGATACTCGCTGGACTTGAAAAACAGGTGGAGATCATCAATGAGACCATTAACAGAAAGATAAGGAATAATACAGAGATAAAGGGTCCAATAAACGAAAAACACACTTGTTGTAACGAGCAACAGGCTAAAAGAAGAGGAGGAATGAATTAATAACCTAGAAGACAGTATAATGGAAAGTACTCAAGCTGAACAAAAAAGAGAAAAGGGACTTAGGCAATATGAGAATAGACTTAGGAAACTCGGTGACTTCATCAAAGATAATAATATTCATATTACAAAAGTCCCAGAAGAAGGAGGAGGAAAGGAGGAGGAGAATTTATTTGAAAAAATAGTAGCTAAAAATATCCTCATTTGGGGAAGGAAACAGATACCCAGATCCAGAAGGCATAAAAACCGCCAACAAAATCAACAAAAGCAGATCTATACACCAAAACATATTGTAAATTAAGAAGGAAAGTACACTACTAAAGAAAAAAGGGGGGGTTACATTTAAAGGAAACCCCATAAGGATACCAGCAGATTTTTCAGCAGAAATTCCAGATCAGAAAGGAGTAGCTTGATAAACTCAAAGTGCTGAAAGAGCAAAAAACAACAACAAAGAATACCCAGCAATTAGAAGAAGTGATAAAGAGTTTCCTGATAAATAAAAACTAAAGGAATCCATGATCACTAAACACATCCTACAAGAAGTAATAAAGGAACTCCTTCAGTAGAAAGGAATCGAGAAAGGGATCGAATCCCGCATTGGGCTCCCAGCTCAGCAGGGAGTCTGCTTCTCTCTCTGACCCTCTCTCCTCTCATGCTCTCTCCCTCTCACTCAAGTAAATAAATAAAATTTTCAAAAAATCATTCACCATGATCAAGTGTGTTTTATTCCTAGTTTGCAATGGTGGTTCATTATTCACAAATCAAATAATATGATACATCATATCAACAAGAGAAAGGATAAGAACCACATGATCATTTCACAAGATGCAGAAAAAACATCTGACAAAGTACAACATCCACTCATAATAAAAACCCTCAACAAAGCAGGTTTAGAAAGAACATGCCTCGACATAATAAAAGTCATATATGAAAATTCCATATCTAACATTATCCTTAACAGAGAAAAATTGAGATCCTTTCCCCTAAGGTAAGGAACAAGACAAAGATGTCCATTCTCACCACTTCTATTTAACATAAAGTCCTAATCTCAGTAATCAGACAACAAAAAGAAAAAGAGTAATAGGCACCTAAATCAGTAAGTTAGAAGTAAAACTCAATATACGCAACTGACACAATATTATAGATAGAAAATTTGAAAGACTTCACAAAAAACTGCTAGAACTGGTAAACAAATTCAGTAAAGTCGCAAGATACAAAATCAGTGTAAAGAAATTTGTTGCATTTCTATACACTGATAATGAGGCAGCAGAAAGAGAAATCAAGAAAGTGATCTCATTTAATTATTTCATTTAATGATCATTTAATTAAGAAAATTATCTCACTGCCCCCAAAATAGTAAGATACCTAGTAATAAACCTAACCAAAGAAAGACCTGCACTCTGAAAACTATAAAATACTAATGAAAGAAACTGAAGACAACACAAAGAAATGGGAACACATTCCATACTCATGGATTGGAAGAACAAATACTGTTAAAATGTTTATACTATGCAAGGCAACCTACACTTTTAATGAAACCCCTTATCAAAATACCAACAGCATTTTTCACAGGGAAAAAAAATCCTAAAATTTGTATGGAACCATGAAAGACCCCAACTAGACAAAGCAATCTTAAAAGAGAAAACCAAAGCTGGAGGCTTCACAATTCTGGACTTCAAGTTATATTACAAAGACGTAGTAATCAAAACAGTATGGTACTAGTACAAACACATGCACATATATCAAAGAACAGAATAGAAAATCCAAAAATAAACCCACAACTATATGGTCAATTAATTTTCAACAAAGCAAGAATGAATATCCAATGGGAGGGAAAAAAGAGTCTCTTCAACAAAGAGTTTTGGGAAAAGTTGAAAACAACATGCAAAAGATGAAACTGGATCACTTTCCCACACTATACATAAAAATAAATTTAAAATGAATTAAAAGCTTAAATGTGAGATCTTAAAAGGTAAAACTCCTAGAAGAGAACACAGGTAGAAATTTTTCTGACAGTGGCCATAGGAATTTCCTTCTAGACAGGCTCCCTCAAGCAAGAAATATAAAAACAAAAATAAACTATCAGGATTTCATCAAAATAAAAAGCTTATGCATGCCAAAGAGAAACAATCAACGAAACTAAAAGGCAACCTAAAAAATGGGAGAAGATATCTGCAAATGATATAAGCAATAAAGGGTTAGTATCTAAAATATATAATTAACTTGTAAAACTCAACACCCCCAAAATGAATTAAATTAAATGAATCCAATTAAATGGAGTCAGAAGACATGAACAGACATTTCTCCAAAGAAGACATACAGATGGCCAATAGACAAAGGAAAACATACTGAACATCAATCATCATCAGATAAATGCAAATCAAAACTACAACAGGTATCACCTAACATCTGTCTGAATGGCTAAAGTAAAACAGAAGTGCTGGCCAGAATGTGGAGAAAAAGGAACCCTCATGCACTTAGTGGGAATGCAAACTGGTACAGCCATTGAGGAAAATAGTATGGAAGTTCTTCATAAACTTAAAAATAGAACTACCCTATGATCCAATGATCACATTACTGAATATTTACCGGAAAAAAATACAAAGAACAGTAATTCAAAGCAATATATACACCTCTATGTTTATAGCAGCATTACTTAAAATAGCCAACATAGGAAGGAGCCCAAATGAACATGGATTGAAGTGGATAAAGAAGATGTGTTATATTTACACAATGGAATATAACACAGCCACGAAGAATGATGAAATCTTGCCATTTGCAACAAGGAGCTGGAAAGTATAAGGCTAAGTGAAATAAGTCAGATAAAGACAAATACTGTATGATTTCAAACCATGAAATTTAAGAAACAAAACAAAAAAAAAGAGAGACAAATCAAGAAACAGACTCTTAACTGTAACTAATAGCTATCAGTGGAGAGGTAGGCAAAGGTATAGGTGAAATAGGTGATGGATGGAGGTTAAGGCATACCCTGACAGAGATGAGCACCAGATTATTAAAATAAAGACTTAAAAAAAAAAAAAAAAAAA
>NC_081558.1:93139706-93205011 GCF_022355385.1 Mustela nigripes
TCTCTCTGTCAAATAAATAAATAAAATCTTAAAAAAAAAAAAAAAAGAATTAGTGATCAAGAATGAGTACCATGAAGAAACAAAAGACAATCTAATTTCACTAAAATACATAGAAAGTTTTGGTCGACAGAGAGCTATTCCATGCTGTTGGATGGGACAACTTATGATGTGATTTCTCCCTCAAATGCATCGATTCAATGCAATTCCATTCTAAATTTCAGCTGGATTTTTTAACTTGGTAACAGTAACCTACTTATAAAGCATTTACTGTGTGCCCCTGCCACTATTCTAACATTATACATATATTCAAAAAGGCAGGAAAACTCCTAACTTCATTTTACAAATTACAAAACTGAGGCAACCTATGCAAAGCCCAGGGTTACACAATTACCAACAACAGAGCCAGGATTCAACTCCAAGCTGACTGGATCCAGAGTACATGCTCTTAACCACTTCACTGTTCTACTTGACAAAACACTGCAATGATACAAGCCTGGAAAGATTGAAAAGAAGTTACTGGAGAACAGTTACACTTCTGGAACCTGGAGGTAAGCAGTAAGATGGAAAAAATTTCTGCCTACCTTTCCTACAAATTTTGATAGGACACACCATACTGGTATTGGGAGTTATCTGTAGTAGAAATAAAAGAATCCTCATATACCCCTACTGGGAGTAAAGACTGGTACAACTATTCAGAAGAGTAATATGGCAGTATTTAGCGAAACTGGATATATATATTTATGTATATATACATATATATATATAAATATCTAACTCAGTTGGATAATACATATCCATGAAGGGATGATATGAGGATGCTCTTATTCAGAACGGTCTATAATACAGGAAGCTGGAGGCATCACAGTGTTCATTACTGCATGGGGGTAATGGCTCAGTGAAATATGGCAGATGCATACTATGGAAGACTAATGCACACTATGGAAGCCATTAGATTCAATGAACAAGAACTTGAAAAAAAATGCACACAACATATTTTATAGGAATGCATAAAAATAAATGTATATATATATCAAACGTATTAAATGAATACATATGGGAGAAGATAAAAAAGAGTGGATAATGCAGATAAAAAATAAAATGAAAGCAACATCTTGAACGAGTCAAGAATTACCATGTTTGGGCGCCTTCATGGCTCAGTGTGTTAAGCCTCTGCCTTCGGCAAAGATCACGATCTCTGGGTCCTGAAATCGAGCCTCACATCGGGCTCTCTGCACAGCAGGGAGCCTGTTTCCCCAGCCTTCTCTCTGCCTGCCTCTCTGCCTACTTAAGATTTGTCTGTTAAATAAATAAAAAATCTTTAAAAAAATAAAAACAAAAATAATTACCATGTTTTATGAACTAAGGACAAGATTAATTCAACCCTCTGCACCTGAATTCCAACAATTAAATTTTTTTTTAAGATTTTATTTATCTATTTGATAGAGACACAGTGAGAGAGGGAACACAAGCAAGGTGAGTGGGAGAGGGAGAAGCAGGCTTCCCGCCAAGCAGGGAGCCCGATGTGGGGCTCGATCCCAGGACCTTGGGACTGTGACCTGAGCTGAAGGTAGACACTTAACGACTGAGCCACCCAGGCACCCCAACAATTAAATTTTTAAGAAACTTCAAAGTCAAAAATATTAAAAGTTCATCTACAAACCAAATAACACATATTGAAACCCTTAAAATTCTATAATCTTTGATTCAGTGATTGCTATCATTCTACCCTAAAATTTAAAAAAAAGTAAACATATTTACATGTAGTAAAGGTATTTAACTATCCTGAACTAGAAAAACAACAAAGAAAACCTTGAAAAAAACTAAGACCTACAAATGGAGAGTATTTACTTAAGAAATATATTTATATATCACTAAAAACAATATTTATAGAAAATTAATGAGCTGTTTAAAAAGGAAAACATGTAAAGGATGGCCTCTACTATATAAGTTTTATATATGCTCATATGCACAAAAAGATTGAAAAGGAAATGTCACAGCTGACAGCAGTAACCTATGAATTACAGATTTATATGTGACTTTCTCTACTTTTCTTTATATATCCTGATAAATATAAAATGCAACCACTATCAATAATTACATAAGGAAAAGACTAATTCACTACCAGAACTGCCTAAGACAGACCAGGACCTATAGTCACCAGGCATTTAAAAACAAAATTATTTTTAAAAATATTTCCAAAGGTCACAGTGAGGATGAACCTAGATGTTAGTGTCTAGAAGGTGTTTAATGAACTTCTAAAGTGTTCTATCAAAATAGAATTGAAGGTATTCTATACTTATATATGTAGTCTATTATGAAAAGTTTATCTTTACTATTCCAAAGTATTTCCTTAATAAAGAAAATAATAAATCAAAGGTAATTTAGGGTGTTATTAAGTGCTGATTAATTTTTTATCACCAGTTATTTTTGCTAGCAAAATCAGAAAATCTAATAGAATTATACACACTAATAGCTATAACTTATTTGGTGTATCAGTTTCAACACTATCACCATAATCAATATTTCTTAAGCCCTAATATAAATTAGAAACAGCAGATACTTAAAATAGTCTACATGCCCTAGTCCTATTTCCTATGCTTGCTGAACTGGCCAGCTGACATGCGTTTTACAAAGTAAACTCACTCTAACGTGATGTTAATTTACTATTTTAATGCATTTAATCTAAACTTTAAACTTCATAAGTTTAATTACAGTTGATGTTATTTAACTGCCAAAATAAGTACCACAGTTACAAAGGAGGTGGTAGATACTGATGAAAAGTCCATCATTTAACAAGACACATATTACTATGTCATTTTGCATGGCTCTTATTAATTTTTACAATGGCAATTCTCAATTAGACTTCATTTTACTCACTTTATAGGCCTCAAAATCCAAAGTACATACCACCACAACCCCTTTTCACACCATTCACACATGCCTAAAGAGAGGCAGGTTCATGAGACTACCTTAAGAATTCAAGTCAGAGCAGACTCTAACTCACATAACCAGAGTGAATTTAGACATGATTCCTGAGTTTATCATTCTTTCTGACCCTGCACAATTAACAACCTTCTCATGCTTCAATCTAATTAACTCCTCTGAGGTAGGTGCTAGAGAGGGTAGAATACAAAATGTAACTGGAAGCTATTGAGAACATTTCTTTAAACAATAGTAAAATGAAAAGAAGTAACAGCACAAGCTTTCAACATTCTTCCAAGGGTTCAGAAAATTATTTTTTCTAAAAATTTGTTCTCTCTCACCTTCATTATTCATAAAACTACTTCCAGTACAGTTGTGTAAAACAGTAATATAAGTGTTAAATTTTCAGGTGCTTTCAGTTAAACTTCAAAAGGTTTAAGGGGATTCCTTCAAAACCCTCTTTCATTTGCTCAATTCTCTTCTCAAGCATATTAGACTCCATTAACAGCCAATCATGTAAGCTGAGCTGCAAGTGACCCGAGAGTTGCCATAGCAACAGCTGCTTTCTGAAATACGTGTTATGCATTTTAAAAGCTCTCACAGAGAGGATACCACATCTATCAATTAACAACCAAAGCTCAACATAGCATATTACTCAAATGAAACAAAAAACTCAACTACCATAACAGGACAACTACTTCATAACAAAAGGGATATTTGATATTCTTGAACCAAGTGCTACTGCAGTTGTAAATTTCAAAACCAAACCTACAATTAATAACAGAATGATTGAATACCACGTTTAGTAATGCACAAAACTGATACAGTAAAGAAGAATGATCAGAACTACATTCGGCAATGGACCATCAAGAGTAATGAATAAACGACCATATGCTGTAATAAACTGCCAAATTTTCATGCAATTTTACTAATGAAAAATTTGGCCCTAAATGTGGTAGACCAAAATGTTTTTCAACATACATATGGTGTGTGCCTGTGTGTGTGCATGTGTGTGTGTCAAACACATATTTCACAGGTAATGAAAAGATGTAGAGACAAGTATGAAACACAAAATTCTACTTTTTTCAAGAAAAATCATCATTTTAGCAATTTATCAGAGATAGACATCTCTCTTCTTCTAAGATTATCCTGGGAGAATTCCTTCTCATAAATATATGGAACAGTTAGACAGGCTTAACCAAGTCATTTGAACAGTGTGCAATTCTGCAATAAAAAACCTTCCAAAAAACACCTTGTCTCTGTAAAGTAACCTCAATTAGTACTAAATGAATGTCCACAATTAAAGGGTAAAGTAGTAAACAAAACTAAGCAGTCTTGAGAAATCTTTTTCTTAAACTATACTCAAATATCTAATATCGAATATTATGTAAGTAAATGCATAAAAAATATTACTAGAGTGTTGTGTGATTCAGAAGAAATTGCTACAAACAGCATTACTAGATAAAACATACTGAAATGGCTACTAACCTATGTAATACTCAAGAGCTGGAAAGGAAAATATTTCCACTAATAAACTTCTTTTTAAAGAAACAACAAACATAAGATACTGTTTCTTATCTATTTTAACTTCAAATTTTTTTTTAAAGATTTTTTATTTCTTTATTTGACAAAGATCACAAGTAGGCAGAGAGGCAGGCAGAAAGAGAGGAGGAAGCAGGCTTCCTGCCAAGCAGAGAGCCCGATGCGGAGCTCGATCCCAGGACCCTGGGATCATGACCTGAGCCGAAGGCAGAGGCTTTTAACCCACTGAGCCACCCAGGCGCCCCTTAACTTCAAATTTTTTATAACTTCAAAGGAAGGATTAAAAAAAACTGAGTACTACTCCTCTAAACTAAAGCAGAAATTCAGAAAATAAGGTATAACACGGATGAAAGACAGAAATTGATTGAAAGGCTGTTAAGTGAGAGAACTAGCAACAAGTCACCATAGCAATAATCAGGTATGGCGCCTAAGTCCTCCAAACAACCACAGAAGGCCCAAAGACTTAAGTATTATTATATTAATGAAGTATTTTTTTTAACCTAGGTATTTCCTTTGTCCTAAATTCTAGTCCATCTCTAGACTTAAAGTACATAGTAAATTCTTCTTGTCCATATAAAAATCTCACCTTTTATTTCAACCCCACATTCCTAATACTTATACAAACTCTAAACACAGCCAAACACTGAATTCAAAATTCTCACAAAATGTTAACACTACTAACAGCTAAGTACAACTAAGCAACCTGCATGTGTTAATTCATGGATTATTCACAATATCCCTTATTTTCTCCACTTTAAAGATGGTGAAACTGAGACACAGAAAACATACCCAAGGTATTATGGCCAGTAAGTTGTAGTACAATCAAATGTTCTAACCCATTCTAACTATATATGCCTTTCCATTAACTATTATCTATGAAGCCCATGTTAAGTGAATATACTTTGCAATCTCCAATGCTTCATCCCAACAAACTCATGTTTCTCTAGTTACATCTCACCATTAGCATAGCCAATTCCTTCTTAGACCAATATCCTAGCTTAATAATTCCAGCAAAACAAAGAAGAATTATTTTTTAATGAAAATCAAGTAGGTTGAAAACAAAGGAACAACTAGCTCACCTATGAAGCTGAATGAAAAATGTTCCAGAGGAGAAAATATATGTGATTTTCATTTTAAGCAAAAGGATATATATGTGTATAGACGAGTATGGCTATGATGTTGATATAGGTAACAATTATAAATGCTTCCTACATGATAAGCACTGTCCTAAGAACTTTCTTCACATGCCCTAACATTTAATTCTTACAACCCTATGAAGTCCATACAGTTATCCTTGCTTTACAATAAGCAAACAGCTACAGAGAAAGGAGGTAATTTGCCTAACGGCAAAGAGCTAGTAAGTGGAAGAACTGAAATTCAAAAGACCTCTGACAGCATGACCAGGAAAACCTTCCCATAACCATGACCAAACCAATTAGAAGCAAGGAACAGAGGAATTAGATTTTACATGTAACTAGATATATGTCATACAGGAGTCAACATACTATAATCATTCCTAAAAATAATCATGGCTATGCATGTACTTTAGTAATAAAAAACTTTAGAAAAACAGGAAAACAAAATAAAACACTTGAGAACTGCTAAATACCTACAGAACTCCCAATTCAAGATAGCAGACTGAGCACACGAATGTCTTTTCTCCCACTCCTGGTATTCAGGTAACAACAGAAAGTTTTTTTGTTCTATTTTTAACAAACTCAGAAGAAAAACAATTCGAATCATAAATATATGAGAGAAAAAGCGTTCTATCAACAGATGAGAAATTTGGGGTAACACCTTGAAAATACAATGAATGAGACCAGATCAAGAAAAAGTGACTAGAGGAAGAGGAAGCAAGACAGCGGAAGAGTACGAGACTAAAATATCATCAGGTCCCAGGAGTTCAGCTAGACATTTATCAAATCATTCTGAACACCTAAAAACCCAACATGCGACAGAAGAAAAGAACAGCAATTCTACCAACAAAAAATCCGCCACTTTCTGGAAGGTAGGACAGGCAGAGAAGTGAATCCCAAGCAAGGAAAGATAGACTGCAGGCGGAGGGGCCGGCTCCCAGCAAGCACCAAAGCATCAGACGACAAAATCAGAACTTTTAGAGGTCTGCTCCACTGAGGGACATAGCTCCAGAGGTTAAGCATGGGTGGAGCCCTCATGGGGACAGTGTGGTCTCAGGACATGCAGTGTCACATAAAGGGGGTTTCGGAGTGTGGCAGAGCTGCCGGGTATTGGAGCAGGGAAGCCAGCTACAGAGATGGAGCTGAGGAGTGGGCTCTCAGCTAGGGGTTACCTTAAACCTTTGATCCAAGGCACAGTCGGAACAATGCTCTTCAAGCAGGGCCCCCCAAGTGGCAACTCCAGAGAGACCCTCTCCTTACTCCTCCAAGAGGAGCAGCTCGGGAGCATGCAGCAAAAATCTGCTTGGTTTGGAGACTCTAAATGGGACCACGCGCCAGAGAGAGAAACGCTCAGTCACAGGCCAGGTGAGCACGGAGTGCTGCCAGAGACCAGGGAGATGAGAGCAATTGACTGCTTTTCTCTGACAGCAAAATGAGGAGTGAGAGTCCAAGCTCTCGGCTCCTCAGGCAGGAGATTTGAGGCCACCATCATGACTCCCATCCTCGAAAGCCCTAAAAAAACATTCAGGGAACAAAAGCTCCCAAGAGAAAACCCCAGCAGATTACTTACCCTACCCCCTGGCAAGGAGAGTGCAATTATGCCTCAGAAAAAGGCGTTTGAGAATCACTGCAAGAGGCTCCCTCCAAAAGTTCAACAAGAACATTCAGCCAAGACCAAGATTACCAATCAATGAGAATGGTGGAACTCCAGAGCTAGGGAAAAGCAACACTTAGAATTCATAGCATTATCCCATGATACTTTACTATTTCAAAGTTAAATTATTTTATTTTCTTTTATTCTACTTGAACTTTTAATCTTTAAATATTTTATAACTCTTTTATCTTATGAAAATCTATTTTTAAAATGTGTTTAAAATCTTATAGTAATATTTTAAACCTTCATTGAATTTAATCTTATTTTTTGAATACATATACAGTTTTCCCTTAAAATTGTGGGATGAAATTTTGACTAACAGATCAAAAAAACGCTAAGTATAACATGTGGCATTATTCTAGTATCCACTCTGATCACATAGTCTCCTTTTAATTTCCTTTTTCCAACAACTTATCCTATCAATTCCTTTTTCAAAAACTTTTAAAATTTTCATCGTTACACTCATTCCATTCTTTCATCATGTTTACCCTTCTGATTGGGTTAGCATAGATTTTTCTGGGATCTTTGCCACCCTTTTCGAATTTTATTCTCTCGTTCAACTATTCTTATCTGGATAAAATACGGAAAAAATCACCACAAAAAAAAAAAAAAAAGAGGCAGAACCAATAGCTAGGGACTTAATCAATACGGACACTGGTAATATGTCAGATCTAGAGTTCAGAATAATGATTCTCAAGGTGCTAGCTGGACTCAAAAAAGGCATGGAAGATTACCAGAGGCACAATGTCTGGAAAAATAAAAGCCCTTTCTAGAGAAATAAAAGAACTGTAATCTAACCAAGCTGAAATTTTAAAAGCTATTAATGATGTGCAATCAAAAATGGAGGCTCTAACTGCTAGGACAAACGAGGCAGAAGAGAGAATTAGTGATATAGAAGAGCAAATGATGGAGAATAAAGAAGCTGAGCAAAAGAGAGACAAACAACTACTGGACCACGAGGGGAGAATATCCAGAGATAAGTGATACCATAAGACAAAACAGTATTAGAATAACAGGATTCCTGAAGAAGGGGGGGAGGGGTGCAGAAGGTATACTGGAGCGAATTATAGTGGAGAATTTCCCTAATATGGAAAAGGAACATCAAAATCCAGGGGGTGCAGAGAACCGCCCCTCAAAATTAGTAAAAATAGGTCCATACCCCATCATCTAACAGTAAAACTTACAAGTCTCAGTGACAAAGAGAGAATCCAGAAAGCAGCTCAGGACAAGAAGTCTATAACATACAATGGCAGAAATATTAGATTGGCAGCAGACCTATCCACAGAGACCTGGCAGGCCAGAAAGGACTGGCATGATATATTCAGAGGAATAACGAGAAAAATATCCAGCCAAGGATACTATATCCAGGAAGGGTGTCACTGAAATTGAAGAGATAAAAAGCTTCCAGGACAAACAAAAATTAAGAAAATTTGCAAACATCAAACCAGCCATACAGAAAATATTGAAAGGGGTCCTCTGAGCAAAGAAAGAGCCTAAAAGGAACAGACCAAAAAGGAATGGAGACAATATACAGTAACGGTCACCTTACAGGCAATACAATGGCACTAAATTCACATCCCTCAATAGTTACCCTGAATGTGAATGGGATAAATGCCCCAATCAAAAGACACAGGGTATCAGAATGTATTAGAAAAAACAAGACTCATCCATATGCTGTCTACGAGAAACTCATTTTAGACCCAAGGACACCTCCATCTGAAAGTGCGGGGATAGAAAATAATTTACCATGCTAATGGACAACAAAAGAAAGCTGGGGTGGCAATCCTAATATCAGATAAATTACATGTTAAGCCAAAGACTATAACAAGAGATGAGGAAGGACACCCTATCATACTTAAAGGGTCTGTTCAACAAGAAGATGCAACAGTTTTAAATGTCTATGCCCCTAACCTGGGAGTGGCCAAATATATAAACCAATTAATAACAAAATCAAAGAAACACATTGACAATAATACACTAACAGTAGGGGACTTTAACACCTCCCTCACAGAAACGGACAGATCATCTAAGCAAAAAAGATCAACAAGGAAATAAAGGCTTTAAATGACACACTGGACTACACGGACATCACAGAGATATTCAGAACACTCCATCCAAAAGCAACAGAATACACATTCTTCTCTAGTGCACATGGGACACGCTTCAGAATAGATCACACCCTGGCTCACAAAATCACGTCTTAACCAGTACCAAAGATGGGATCGTTCCCTGAATATTTTCAGACCACAATGTTCTAGCTCTGAAGCGAGAACTCAATCACAAGAGGAAGGCTGGAAAGAACACAAATACACGGAGGCTAAAGAGCATCCTACTGAGGAATGAATGGGTCAACCAGGAAATTAAAGAACTGAAAAAATTCAGGAAAGAAATGAAAATGAAAACACAACTGTTCAAAATCTTTGGGACACAGCAAAGGCAGTCCTGAGGAAAGTATATAGCGATACAAGCCTTTCTCAAGAAACAAGAAAGCTCTCAAGTACACAACCTAACCCTACACCTAAAGGAGCTGGAGAAAGAACAGTGAAGAAAGCCTAAACCCAGCAGGAGAAGAGAAATAGTCAAGTCAGAACAAAAATCAATGGAACAGAAACCAAAGAACAGTAGAACAAATCAATGACACTAGGAGCTGGTTCTCTCAAAGAATTAGTAAGATTGATAACACACCCCTGGCCAGACTTCTGCAAAAGCAAAGAGAAAGGACCCAAATTAATAAAATCATGAATGAAAGAGGAGAGATCACAACCAACACCAAAGAAATACAAACAATTTTAAGAACGTACTATGAGCAACTATACGCCAGCAAATCTGACAATCTGGAAGAAATGGGTGCATTCCCAGAGACGTATAAACTAACAAAACTGAACCAGGAAGACAAAGAAAACCTGAACAGACCCATAACCAGTACAGAAATTGAAGCAGTCATCAAAAATCTCCCAACAAACAAGAGCCCAGGGCCAGACGGCTTCCCGGGGGAATGGTACCAAGCATTTAAAGAAGAACTAATACCTGTTCTCCTAAACTGTTCCAAAAAATGGAAATGGAAGGAAGACTTCCAAACTCGTTCTATGAAGCCAGCACTACCTTGATCCCAAAACCAGACAAAGACCCCACCAAAAAAGAGAATTACAGACCAATATCCTTGATGAACACGGATGCAAAAATTCTCATCAAAATACCAGCCAACAGGCTCCAACAGTACATTAAAAGGATTATTCACCCTGACCAAGTGGGATTTATTCCAGGGCTGCAAGGCTGGTTCAACATCCGCAAGTCAATCAATGTGATACAGTACATTAATAAAAGAAAGAACAAGAACTGTATGATACTCTCAACAGATGCTGAAAAAGCATTTGACAAAGTACAGCATCCCTTCTTGATCAAAACTCTTCAAAGTGTAGGGACAGAGGATACATATCTCAATATCCTCAAAGCCATCTAGGCAAAACCCACGTCAAATATCATTCTCAATGGCGAAAACTGAGAGCTTTTCCCCTAAGGTCAGGAACACGGCAGGAATGTCCACTATCACCACTGCTATTCAACACAGTACTAGAAATCCCAGCCTCAGCAATCAGACAACAAAAAGAAATAAAAGGCGTCTGAATACGCAAGGAAGAAGGCAAACTCTCACTCTTTGCAAACGATACAAGACTTTATGCAGAAAACCCAAAATACTCCACGCCAAAAATGCCAGAACTCATACAGGAATTCACTTACACGTCAGGATATAAAATCAATGCCCAGAAACCAGTTGCATTTCTATACACAAACAACAAGAGAGAAGAAAGAGAAATTAAGCAGTCGATCCCATTTACAATCGCACCCAAAACCATAAGATACCTAGGAATAAACCTAACCAAAGAGGCAAACACTCTGCACTCAGAAAACTATAAAGTACGCATGAAAGAAATGGAGGAAGACACAAAGAAATGGAAAAACGCTCCATGCTCACGAGTTGGAAGAACAAATACTGTGAAAATGTCTATGCTACCTAAAGCAATCTACATGTTTAATGCAATCCCTATCAGAATACCATCCATTTTTTCCAAAGAAAAGGAACAAATAATCCTAAAATTTATATGGAACCAGAAAAGGCCCTGAACAGCCAGAGCAATGTTGACAAAGAAAGCCAAAGTTGGTGGCAACACAATTCCAGACTCCAAGCTCTATTACAAAGCTGTCTTCATCAAGACAGTATGGTACTGGCACAGAAACAGACACATAGATCAATGGAACAGAACAGAGAGCCCAGAAATAGACCCTCAACTCTATGGCGAAATAATCTTTGACAGAGCAGGAAATGGAAATGGAAAAAAGACAGTCTCTTCAACAAAAGGTGTTGGGAAAACCAGACAGCCACATGCAGAAGAATGAAACTGGACCATTTCCTTACACCACACACACAAATTGACTCAAAATGGATGAAAGGCCTCAATGTGAGAACAGGAATCCATCAAAATCCTTGAGGAGAGCCCAGGCAGCAACCTCTTCGACCTCAGCCGCAGCAACTTCTTCCTAGTAATATCGCCAAAGGCAAGGGAAGCAAGGGCAAAATGAACTACTGGGACTTCATCAAGATCAACAGCTTCTGCACAGTAAAGGAAACAGTCAACAAAACCAAAAGACAACTGACAAAATCGGAGAAGATATTCGCAAATGACATAGCAGATAAAGGGCTAGTATCCAAAATCTATAAAGAACTTATCAATCTCAACACCCAAAGAACAAATAACCAATCAAGAAACGGGCAGAAGACATGAACAGACATTTCTACAAAGAAGACATCCAGATGGCAGATGGCCAACAGACACATGAAAAAGTGCTCTGCACCACTCGGTATCAGAGAAATACACATCAAAACCACAAGGAGATACCACCTTACACCAGTCAGAATGGCTAAAATGAACAAGTCAGGAAACGACAGATGCTGGCGTGGATGCAGAGAAAAGGGAACCCTCCTACACTGTTGCTGGGAATGCAGGCTGGTGCAGCCACTCTGGAAAACAGCAAGGCGGTTCCCTCAAAAAGTTGAAAATAGAGCTACCCTACAACCCAGCAATCACACTACTGGAATTTACCCTAAAGATACAAATGTAGTGATCTGAAGGGGTACATACACCGGAATGTTTATAGCAGCAACGTCCACAATAGCAGCAATGTCCACAATAGCCAAACAACGCAAAGAACCTAGATGTCCATCAACAGATGAATGGATAAAGAAGATGTGGTATATATACACAACGGAATACTGTGCAGCCATCAAAAGAAATGAAATCTTGCCATTTGTAACGATGTGGATGGAACTATGGGGTATTATGCTGAGTGAAATAAGTCAATCAGAGGAAGACAATTATCATATGATATCTCTGATATGAGGAATTTGAGGGGAAGGGCAGGGGATTTGGAGAGATAGGGAAGGGAAAAAATGAAACAAGATGGGATCGGCAGGAAGACAAACCATAAGAGACTCTTAATCTCACAAAATAAACTGAGGGTTGCTGGGGTGTGGGGGTTAGGGAGAGGGTGGTTGGGTTATGGACATTGGGGAGTGTATGTGCTATCCTGAGCACTACGAAGAGTGTAAGCCTGATGATTCACAGACATGTACCCCTGGGGCAAATAATACATTATGTGTTAATAAAAAGGAAAAGTGACAAAGTAAATTATAACCAATATAGTAGATTGGGTCTTCCCAACAAAGCCAAAGAGAGCCTGTAAGCTTTAAATATAATAAGAGGTGGGGGTGGGATTTCATCAAGGATATAACTACATATATCAGTAATTAAGGAACTGCCTTCCAAATGACTTAGTTAACTAGGTCTCTCCTCCTTTCCCTGCTTAAAGTGAAAGAGCTGAGAGCAATGGCTGTCAGTCTCAAGATTAAGCTCAAGTAA
The DNA here is from genome assembly GCF_022355385.1 of Mustela nigripes. Taxonomy (NCBI): domain Eukaryota; kingdom Metazoa; phylum Chordata; class Mammalia; order Carnivora; family Mustelidae; genus Mustela; species Mustela nigripes. Next base: position 93,152,876 of record NC_081558.1, read on the forward strand.
TAATCTAAACTGCTCTTCAATCTGTAGGTTGGAAATGTTTTTGTTGGGTACAACTAGCAATTTAACAATCTGGAATAGAACAGAAAATACAATGTTAGAAATCTGCTCATTTATTAATTCATATATATGCGTGTACTGCATTAACAATGCAAATCATTTTATATTATGGATCACAGTTTGTAACGTTAGAAAGCTAAGGATCTAAATACAGTATGCAATTCAGTGGAGGGCTCCTAGGTTGTATGTTGAAGCCTGAAAGAAAAGTAGAATAGCACTAGAGACACTAAAGCACTCCCATTCTCCCAAATAAGCCATGATTGACAATTGTGGGTACATAATGGAATGCCTGCTCCTCAATCAGATAAGCACATTTTTCCCACCTTTCTTTCCATTATTTACCTTCAGGGAGTTTTTTTAGACATATACCCCTCCCCTCTCCAAACATATCCTTCATGAAATTTTAGTACCACAAATATACTGTGTATCTGTTTGCATACCATATGTGTACCTGTGGCTTATCCATAACAAAAATTTACCCCCCCAACCCATTTTTAGAATGCATGTCTTAGAGTAAATAAACCTACCACATGCCACAGTGTAGAAAGAGACCTAAAAATGAAACAAACCTGCAGCAGACAAACTCATGCCAGTCAGTTACCCTAAACTAACCAACTTAATTTTTTATTAATATGCACAGGCAACCAAGAATTAACAAATCTGAGGAAAAACAGAAGATGAAAACCTACAAAAATAACCAGAGAGGGTAAGCCCAGAATTTTAAAGCTGCAAACTTCAGAGCATTATTCTCAAGCCTTGAAAGCAAGTATTGTTTCCTAGCTGGTCTTTAAAATTACTAGAAACTTGTGACTCCTTTTTTCTATTCTCTCCTTTTTTTTTTTTTTTAGACTATTTATTTATTTATTTGACAGGCAGAGATCACAAGTAGGCAGAGAGGCAGGCAGAGAGAGAGGAGAAAGCAGGCTCCCTGCTGAGCAGGAAGCCCGATGTGGGGCTCGATCCCAGGACGCTGGGATCATGACCTGAGCCGAAGGCAGCGGCCTTAACCCACTGAGCCACCCAGGTGCCCCAATTCTCTCCCTTTTTAAAGCAAATTTTCTGTAACTGTCTTCCTTAAGTTGTCCCACCATTGTATTTTGGGGGGAAATACTTTAGCTTTAGCTTCATACGTAATACTGCTTTAGCTTCATACGTAAGTCAACAGAAAGTTTCCCCCATAGTTGATTTAGATACAAGACTTGGGACTTAGGATCTGATAAGATTTAGATGAGATTTTTAAACTCTGAATTGATACTGTAATAGGTAAAGACCTTTGGAAACCATGGGGTGGGATGAGATTAATGTATTCTTTATGAGATAAATATGAATCACAGAGGCCTGAGGGGAGTACTGTGGTAGACAAGATGTTGGCCCCACCATGATCTTCACTTTCCACTTTTATTCCTGTGTATGTCTTGTTATATGGGAAAAGAATTGGGAACTTAAAAATAGGGAGATTCGAGGTACCTGGGTGGCTCAGTCAGTTAAGCTGCTGCCTTTGGCTCAGGTCATGATCCCAGGGTCCTGGGATGGACCCCACATCATACTCCTTGCTCAGCGAGGAGCCTGCTTTTGCCCTGCCTGCCCCAGCTTGTGCTTGCTCTCTCCCTCTATGTGTCAAATAAATTTTTAAAATGTTTAAAAAAACAAAAATAGGGAGATTATCATAATTTATACAGGTAATCATATGAGTCCTTTTTTAAAAGTAAAAGAGGAAGGCAGAATTTCAAGGATCAGCAGATGAGGCCAGAGAAATCTGAAGCTTAAGAGAAACTCAACCCTTTATGGCTGATTGAGGGATGAAGGGCACCATATGCCAAAGAATATGAGCGATCTCTAGAAGCTGAGAATGACTCCTCTCCTCATGTTGACAGTGAACAAGGAAATGGCAGCTCAGTCCTGTAACTTCTTAGAAATCAATTCTGCCAACCATCTGAATGATCAAGGAAAGTTTCTCTCCTAAAGTTTCCAAAAAGGAACCAGGCCTACCAACAGATTTCGGCCTTGTGTAAGACTTTAGAGACTCAGCCCAACCCACTGAATTTCTGGCATACAAACATTGAAAGATGCTAAGTTGCAGTAATTTGCTACAATAGTAACAGAAAACTAATACAAGAACTGTTACACCAATTTGCAATCAAAAATCTTAACACAGAGAGCCTAATTAACTTATTCAAGATCATATTCCCAGTAACTGTTGATGCTGGGATTCAATCCCAAGTAGTATGACTTGTTTTTTGAACCCACTAAAGACGACAGTATGAACAAAAGGAACATTTTGAAATAGTTAAGCATCTAGAATAAAATCTGAAGATTTTCCTTAGCAGAGCTAAGACAGATGGATTTACATTCCTCCTTTATAGTTTCAACCAAATCACTTGGTTCAGGATTGAATTACACTTAAGTAATTATAATATGGCTAATATTATTGTTGATCTTCAATTTTTAAAGTCAATTTATAGTCCAAGTCCAAATTACAGATATTAAAAATAAACAAAGCCTTGACAAGATGAAAAAAAAAAAAAGATGGGGGAGGGAATATAAAAGAAATGCTAGATACACGAATCCCCTTAAATTTCAGAAAAGTAAGAAAATAGATACTACCTAAAGATGATAATCAGGAAATAATGATTAAGTGAGAATACGGCACAGGTATAAAAAAGAGGATTGGGAGAAAGAAGGTATTGCAATTTTCATTTTGTGCCCTTGTCTGTTTTTTAAAACCATCAACATTATTAGCTATAACTCTTAAAAATGTGAATTTAAAAAAAAAAAAAAACACATACACATGGATGTGTGTCAGGTCAGGTTGTCTGGGAAGTAGAACCAAAATGGAGTTATAAGTATAAGAACTTCTTTGTCAGAAATGCCTATGAAGAATGAAAGGGAGAATTAAGTTGAATAAGCAGAGAAAGCCATCTGGCTGCAATGCAGGTCTGATCACTGTGTCAAGCCTCAGATCACTGCAGCTCTGTATGCCAGCCCAACAGGGGATTCAGATGCAAAGACTGCCCATACAGAAGTCCCAAGTTCAGAAGAAATGGCTACACCCTTAGTATGCTATGCTCAGTTACTGGCAAGGAGCAGCCCAGGAAGAATGTGGCATGGCTCAGTGCAGCACCAAATCCCAAAAGCTCTCTAGCTGGAGTGTATCAGCTAATGATATTCATCAAGGCAGGTTTCCTTCCAGAAACAGGTGCCGTAGAAAGGAATACTCTGCAGCTATTAGAAGTATCTAGCAGAAGTTTTCAACTATGCATCCCATAGGAAGCATAGAGTTCTTCAGAAGAGGTACCTCCAAGGCAGACTCTTTGGGCTAGTGAAGAAAGCCAAACACTGAGGCTTTGTATTTCCATGCTGCCTTCAACCAAGGCAGATCCACATTTATCAGTTTCATTTACCACATTTCTCCCTAAAATCTGTTTGAACTGAGGACTGTAATGCTTAACAAGAATCCAAAAATCATCTGTCACAAAAAGTAATATTTTTAATGATTTTATTTATTTACCTGACAGACAGTGAGCACAAGCAGGGACAGCAGCAATCAGAGGGAGAGGGAGGAGCAGACTCCTCCTCGCTGAGCAGAAAGCCCAATGCCAGACTTGATCCCAGGACCCTGGGATCATGACCTGGGCCAAAGGCAGATGCTTAACCACTGAACCACCCAGGCACCCCCTCAAAAAGTAACTTTTAAATGAAAAAAGTAACAAACATGTTTACAATTAACTTTCCTGTTTGTGTATAAGCCTGAGCCTGCAACATACACCAAGAAGTTTAAATGGATAAACCTCAAAGTGTTTTAATAATGGCTACCTACTGGTGGTTAAGAGCTTAACCACTTTTTCTTTTTGCTTACTTGTATTTTCTGTACTATTTACAACTCACATTATGAGATTCTGGTAATTGGGAAAATAAAACTCTCTTAAAAATTTACATTAAAAAAAAAAAGGCCAAGACACCTGGGTTGCACAGCTGGTTAAGCCACTGACTCTTGGCAGCTGGGGTTGTGATCCCAGTATCCTAAGATCAAGCTGCTCATCCAGCTCCATGCTCACTGTAGAGTCTTCTTGAGATTCTCTCTCCCTCTTCCTCTGCCCCTCCCATTCACGCTCTCTAAAATAAATAAATATATCTTTATATTAATTTAATTAAAAATTTTAAAAGGCCCCAAACTGACAAACCGATTCCTCTCAAAACTTCAGAGTTGTATTACTACAGAAAATTACTTAAGTTTCTTATTAACTAGTAACAACAACAACAACAACAAAATCATATTTACAAATCATAACATTGACTTCAAAGAGCACTCTCTTTGTTAAGACAAAATATATGGGGGTGCCTGGGTGGCTATGATGGTTGAGCCTCTGCCTTCAGCTCAGGTCATGATCTCAGGGTCCTGGGATCAAGCCCCACATCAGGCTGGGCTCTCTGCTCAGCGGGGGAGCCTGCTTTCCCCTCCTTCTCTGCCTGCCTCTCTACCTACTTGTGATCTCACTGTCAAATAAATAAATAAAACCTTAAAAAAAACACACAATATATGCTTTATTCCATATAACATCTTTACATTTGACTAATGAAATCACAGCACTTGGCACAAAAATAACAAAACATATCCCATAATTTTCAGGAAATTTTCAATGATTCCTATATATAAATGTCAGCAATAATTTACAAATTATTCACTAATCATCTCAGTTTTATAGAATCATTCAAAATTATCATCATCTATGGTTAAAAGCACATAATTACGCATTATTTCTTAGTTTTCCCAACCTCGTAGCCAAGAAAGCTTCTAGTATTACCATTTAATAAATGGAGAATTTGATGTATGAGATCAAAGTCACCAAGAGAATAAGCAGCAAAGCCAGGGGAAAACACTGATTCATAAGTGAGTTTTAGATGATACTGCAAAATTCACACATTCTACTAAGACACTAATGTAAATTTACCAGAACAAAAGTACATTCACTTTGAAGAACTAAAAAAAATTTCTCAATTTTTTGAATCAACCTGTATTTTCAAGAAAAATCACACATGCCAATACATGTTGGCATAAATGTTAACTGACCCATAGTAAAGGGTTTCAATAAGGAATAGATTTTCCAGCTCTTCATGGATTTTTTATGTTTTTGTTTACATCTATAAAGATTATGCCAGAACACAAAAACAAAGAAAACTCTTGATTTTTAATGCATTTTTTTCTCTTTAAAATAAATTACCAAAAAAAAATGCATATATACCATATAGCTAATATCTTTTTTCTCTTCCAGATGCTTTGTATACCTATGACAGGCACTATATCTCATAATGTATTTGGTTCTCAATACAGCCTATCTTCACAAATGCACACAGGAAATAAAGGCTAGAAGTTAAAGTCTGGACCTAACATATCTCTCTAGATACTACTTTGATAGCATTAAGAAAAATGTAAAGGTAAAATGAGAAAGACTTAAAAAAATGGGAATCTTAAGAAGGACTTTAATGAGAAAGAAATACACTGAAATGGGCAGAATAAATACATATATAAATGAAATCACTGATTCACGTACAGAAATGAAAGAAGGAGTAAATTATTGTTCTCACCTCAGTGACTGACTTAAAAGGTGCTAGTTAAGTAGAGCTGCTGAAATATGTGCTGACTCAAAAAACCCATTCACCAACAAAATACTTCTCTACAGTTTCATTCACATAAATATTCAGAAATACTTCTCTATTTGCTGTTGTTGTTGTTGTTGCTTACCAAAGCAAAGATTCCCTTAAGCTGTAGCTGGTAATGTAAACAACATACATGTGCCCAACTAGAATAACAGAAATGTCATGAGAATTTAGACCATCCTACAAAAATAAAACCTATAAAATTACTGCTCCAGCTACAATGAATTAGTTAAAGTGGAAACAGCATTTTAAATGGATGTGTGTACCACAAAGATATGTGTGTTTTGACATGACAAAAAATCTTAAATTTGGGGCAAGGAATTAAAAGGTAAATAAGGATATACAGTGAAAAATAAGACTTGAACAATCCTTGACCCCAGAGGCCAAGTGGACCCACTGTGACCAATTTTGTCTGTATCTTTCCAGATGTATTATATGCCTACACAGGTATATATGTATATATTGGATGTACATTTTTAAAACAATACAATTCTGAGAAAGAAAAAGACTACAACAAAATCTTGCTATTTTGTATTTTTGACATCCACACATATCCACTGGAAGTTTACAATGAAACACAGAAATTAAGAAAGCATTGCATCATGATATAAAAATAAAAAACTAGAGAACGTGGACGTGGAACAAGGTAAGCATTTAGCAAATGTACCAACCACTCCATCTCAACCCCAACACACACACATATTTACACATGCCCACACACCCACAAGCCAGTCACCGTAAGAATTAGTATAGCAGGTAACCTTCAGATCTTGAAATACAAGTATATTGTTAGACAAAGGTCATAGTGAAGAGGTGACCTAAAATGGTAGTTGAGATATTAAGAAAAATAACAGACTACACAGAGCATACCAACATGTAGTATTCAAGCTCATCAACCCAGAAGAAAGAAGACGGAAGAACACATGACTCCCAAAATCAAAATGTGATGTTATCTATTCTTATCTTTTCACTACTGGCATTACACTTTAGAGCATTATCCTAATAGATGGTAGATCCCAAAGAAGAGATAGCTATTTTCCACCAAATTGTAAAGCAGAATTAGGAAGATAACAAGATAGAGGGTGACCTTAAAGAGAGAGGGTGAACCAGTTTACTCTTAAACTTCTAGAAACAGCAAAATTATATTTAGACCAGTTAAAGCTGCACAACTGGGCTATCAGAAATGGGGAGAGGGGTCCCTCAGTAAAGTACCAAAGGCTTAGACAATAAACAGATAAATGTAAATGTAATATAATGTAAGATAAATGTAATGCTACAATAAATATATTGCATTTATTTATATATTATAAATAACTGTAATAAATGCAAAAAGATAAGATGAAATAAAACTAATACTAGCTTTCAAACAGACCAAATAACTGTGTTAACTAAAGATTCTTAGTCCTAGCTAGTTTTTACCTTAAAATCTCTTTACTCTGTGATAAAGCTGGGTATTTACTGAGCCCAGGATGAATATATAGTTCCTTTCTTATTTTATATTTTATTTGGGGGAGGAAAAAGGAGTACTAAATACAAACAGGACACATAAGCGATAAGACAAAAATGTTGAAGGTTATATAAAAATGAATTTAGGTCATCAGAAATGACTGCTTGATGTAAAGTTTAAAAAACTATAATAGGATTGGGCCCAAGAACCCTATAATATGTTCTATGTATATGTTATAATGTTACTATCTCAATAGTTCCATCTTTTGGGGCACCTGGGTGGCTCAGTCAGTAGAGCATCTGCCTTCAGCTCAGGTCATGATCTCACAGTCCCGGGATCAAGCCCCACATCCAGCTCCCTGCTCCATGGGGAGGGAGCCTGCTTCTCCCTCTCTGTCTGCTTGCTGCTCTGCCTACTTGTGTGCCCTCTCTCTCTCAGTCAAACAAATAAATAAAATCCTTAAAAAAAAAAAAGAGTCCCATCTTTTATCATAACCAATATCTAGGAAGAGAGAAAAGTTTTTATTTCAAAGCCTCCCCATTAGATGACACTGCTTCTTGGTCTCCAATTTTGTTGTATCAATGCATAAAAGAAACCCAATGGATAACTTTCAAGTAATTTTAACATTAAAAGTAATAACCATAACTGATCATAGAAAATGTAAGTAAGTCAGCAAAGATACTCAAGAAAGACAAAAACAAACTGACTTGATACAAGAATGTACAAAAGAAAAACTTATTCTGAGGAAAGTATTAATTAAAGATAAAGAATTAACCATACCCCTGCATGTTTAGACAGAGCTATTATTCACCCCTGGTTGTAGAAGGAAAATTCTTTTTAATTAAAAAAAAAAAAAAAAAAAAAAGCTGCCAATAAATGTAGACAAAATAAAAGAAGTAGAAAATTATCATTTTTCATTCCTCAATGAAGTAATTGATTCAGGTAGAATCATGCATGGATTCTAACACTACAGGAAAGATATTGTCAGTAACAGTATCACTTTACAAACTGCAAAGGGGAAAATCTGGCAAATCTTGCCATCTTATTAAATAAGTCATCAGATACATCATCACAGTGGGAAAATACTGACTTTATGTTCCTCTGAAGTGATGGAATATAAAACATACAACTTCATCCATAAACTATCTCTGCAAAAAGAAAAATGTTTGACCATAAATTAATCAAGGATTTAGGCTGAAATGAATTTTCAGCTCAGCACAAATACAGAGATAAAAGAACAAGTTAAAAAACACCTATGCAACATTAAAGAAAAAATTAAAAACAAGTTAAGACAGAGGTGCCTGGGTGGCTCAGTCGGTTAAGCATCTGCCTTTGGCTCAGGTCATGATCCCAGGGTGCAGGGATCAAGCCCTGCATCAGCTCCCTGTTCAGTGGAGACCCTTCTTCTCCCTCTTCCTCTGCCCCTCCCCCCAGCTCATGCTCTCTTTCTCTCAATTAAACAAACAAAATCTTCAGGGGAAAAAAAAATTCCTCATTCTTAAAAACAAAAAAACAAAACAAAACAAAATACAAGTTAGGCCATTTAAAAAATAAGCCACCTTATCTATTTTATTCTTTTTTCCATTTTGTTTTATTTTATTTCTTTTCAATGTTCCAGAATTCGTTGTTTATGCACCGTACCCAGTACTCCATTCAATACGTGCCGCCCTCCATAATACCCACCACCCAGCTCACCCAACCCCCCACTCCCCTCCCTTCCAAAACCCCCATTTTGTTTTTCAGAGTCCACAGTCTCTCATCATTTATCTATTTTAAAAGTCAGTATCTTGGGGCCACTGGTTCAGTCAGTTAAATATCTGCCCCTTGATTTTGGCTTGGGCCGTGATCTCAGGGTCATGAGATAGAGCTCCCTTTGAGATTCCTCTTCCTCCCTCTCCCTCTGCCCCCCACCACTTGAGCATGCTCTTGTTCTCTCTCTAAAAAAAAAAATAAAAAATCTTTAAAAAATAAAAATAGAAAGTCATTATTTTAAAGGGAAAAGAAAGGAAGTTTTTCTATACCAAAAGAAAACAAAGACATAACAACTATGGACCTTGACATAGCCCATTATCCACACACACAAGTGGGGGAGGGCACTATGAAAGACTTCTGGAATTAACTGGGTAAATATGAATACGGAGTAAATATTACAGTAAAAAATTACTGTATAATTATTTTCTTCCTAATATAATAATGATAATGTAGTCATACAAACCCATTTTAGGTAATGTAGACAGAGGTTATTTGTGGAAATAAAAACTTAACATCCACACAAAGACCTACATACAACTGTTCAAGAAGAGATTTATTTGGGGCACCTGGGTGGCTCAGTGGGTTAAAGCCTCTGCCTTCGGCTCAGGTCATGATTCCAGGGTCCTGGGATTGAGCACCACATCGGGCTCTCTGCTCAGCAGGGGGCCTGCTTCCCCCCTTCTCTCTCTGCCTGCCTCTCTGCTTACTTGTGATCTCTGTCTGTCTGTCTCTCTAATCTCTGTCAAATAAATAAATAAAATCTTAAAAAAAAAAAAAGAAGAGATTTATTCAAAATAGGCCTAAATTGATAACAACCTAAATGTCCAACAACATGTGAATGAATAAACAGACTGAGTATATCCATACAAGGGAATGCTATACACCAATAAAGAAAGAATGAACGGGCGCCTGGGTGGCTCAGTGGGTTGAGCCGCTGCCTTCGGCTCAGGTCATGATCTCAGGTTCCTGGGATCAAGTCCCGCATCGAGCTCTCTGCTCAGCAGGGAGCCTGCTTCCCTCTCTCTCTCTCTGACTGCCTCTCCATCTACTTGTGATTTCTCTCTGTCAAATAAATAAATAAATAAAATCTTTAAAAAAAAAAAAAAAGAAAGAAAGAATGAACTATTGATAAATGCAGCAAACATGCATGACTTAAACACACTGTCTCACCAAAAGAAGCCAAAACAGTACACACAATATCATTCTATCTAAATGAAATTCTATTTAGAAATTCTGTCCTATAGGGGCGCCTGGGTGGCTCAGTGGGTTAAGCCTCTGCCTTCGGCTCAGGTCATGATCTCAGGGTCCTGAGATCGAGTCCCGCATCAGGCTCTCTGCTCAGCAGGTAGCCTGCTTCCTCCTCTCTCTCTCTGCCTGCCTCTCTGCCTACTTGTGATCTCTCTCTGTCAAATAAATAAATAAAATCTTTAAAAAAAAAAAAAGAAAGAAATTCTGTCCTATATAGTGAGAGAAAGCAGACTGTGGTTGGCAGAGAGAAGGGTAATGGTGGGATAAAGGACTGGGAAGGAGCACGAGGAAACTTTCTGGAGTACTGGAAATGTTTTCATCTGACCATGCTGGTCGTGGTTCTAAAAATGCATACAGTTGTCAAAACTAAAATTATACATGTATACCTGAAACTAATGTAACATTGCACATCAAATATACTAAAAAATAAAAACAAAAAACCATACACTTAAAATACACACACTGTACATTATTTCCCTAATAAAAGTGACTGTAAGAAGTATTAAGAGAGGAATCCCACTCATAACTACATTAGAAGGAGTAAAATACCTATGAACAAATTTAACCAAGAAAGTGAAATACCTGCATGCTCAAAACTACAAGACACTAATAAATGAAACTGAAGAAGATACAATTAATGCAAGGATATCCCATGTTCATGTATGAATGAGTATTATTAAAATGTCCATACTATCCAAATCAACCTACAGATTCAAGGCCATCCCTATCAAAATTCCAACAGCATTTTTCACAGAAAAAGAACAAACAATCCCAAAATTTGTATTGAATCACAAAACACCCCAAATAGCCAAAGAAAAAAAGAAAAAACCAGGAGACACCACCCTTCCCAATTTTAAACTGTTACTACGAAGATACAGAAATCAAACAAAATGGCACTGGCATAAAAACAAACACACAGATCAATGAAACAGAGTAGAGTTCAGAAATAAACATATATATATATTTAATTGACTTACAACAAAAAACCCAAGAATATGCAATAAGGAAAAAAAGAGTATCCTCAATAAGTAGTGCTGGGAAAACAGGACAGCCACATGCAAAAGAATGAAACTGGACCACTACCTTATACCACAAACAAAAATTAAATAAAAATGGGTTAAAGACTTGAATTTAAGACCAGAAACCATAAAACTCCTAGAAGAAAACATTGGCAAGCAAGCTGCTTGACTGAGGTCTTGCTGACAATTTTTTGATTTGGCAACAAAGGCAAAAGTAAACAACTCAGACTATATCAAATTAAAAAGCTTCTGCACATTAAAGAAAAAAAAAATGAAAAGGCAACCTAGTGAATAGGGGACCGTATTTATAAATCATATATCTGATGAGAGATTAACATCCAATATCTATAAAGAATTTATACAACTCAATAGCAAAATATAATTCGATTTAAAAATGCCCAGAGGATCTGAGGAGACATTTTTCCAAAGAAGACATTCAGGTGGCCAACAGACACATTAAAAAAAAATGCTCAACATCAAAAATCATCAGGGAACTGCAAATCAAAACCATAATGAGTTCTATCATCTCACACCTGTTAGAATGGCTACTATCAAAAAGACTAGAAGACTAGACTAGAAGACTAGACTAGAAGAAGTAACAACTGCCGGCAAGGAGGGGAAGAAAAGGGAACCCTTGTGCACTATGGGTAGAATGTATATGATGTAACCACTATGGAACACAGTATCCTCAAAAAGCTAAAAGTAGAACTACCATAGGATCAAGCAATTCAACTTCTGGCTATTTATCTAAAGGAAACAAACACTATCTCCAAGAGATACTGGCATTTCCACGTTCACTGCAGCATTGTTTACAATAGCTAAGATATCTCCATTGACAGGTGAAGGGATTTTTAAAAAATCAGAGACACATGCACATATGTGTGCATGCACATGCACTCACACACAATTGTTCAGGCATAAAAAAGAATGAAATTTTTCCATTTGTAACAACACAGATGGACCCTGAGGGCATTACACTAAGGGAAGTAAGACAGAAAAAGATACATATTGTATGATCTCACTTAAATATGGAATCTTCAAAACAAAAGCAAAAGCAAAAGCAAAAACAAACAACAATGAAAAAAACTGTAACTCATAAATACAGAGAGTGAATTGGTAGTTGCCAGAGGCAGGGTGCAGGGGTGGGTAAAACAGGTAAGGCAATCAAAAGGAACAAAATTCCTGTTATCAGGGGCGCCTGGGTGGCTCAGTGGGTTAAGCCGCTGCCTTCGGCTCAGGTCATGATCTCAGAGTCCTGGGATCGAGTCCTGCGTCGGGCTTTCTGCTCAGCGGGGAGCCTGCTTCCTCCTCTCCCTCTGCCTGCCTCTGCCTGCTTGTGATCTCTCTCTGTCAAATAAATAAATAAAATATTTTATATAAAAAAAATTCCTGTTATCAAATAATTAAGGTCTGGGCATGTAATATACAGCTACATATATGACTACAATTAATACTACTATATTGCATACCTGAAAGTTGAGAGGAATTTTTAAAAGTTCTTATAAAAATAAATAAATAAATAAGGATGATGTTAACTAGACTTACTATGGTGATCATTTCACAATATACAGAAATATCAAATCATTACATACATATCTGAAACTAACATTATGCTATATGTTAATTATACTTCAATTTAAAAGAGGACACTAATTTTTTAAAAAGTATCTTGATTGGGGTGATGGATGTTTTATATGCATACACTTACATCAAAACAATAAATTATACACTGTAAATATGTACACTTTTAAGGGATGTCAATTCTAATTCAATAAAACTTAAAAAAAAAACTAAATGGAGTCTTGAATAATTAGTTCCCTCTTCCCTTTTTCATAAATAAATTGCTACAGATAAACACTAAAAATGTAGATTAACTTTAAAAAAGAAAACACCTGAGTGAGCCAGGAAAACCACTTAAACTGAGACTATGAAACCAAAAACAAATGCCCTTTTCAACTGTGAAATATTAGTCAAAATAAGGATCTAGACAGGAAAGCTTACTGTACCAGGAAGTTTCTGACCTAAATCTCATTCTCCACCATCTTTTCCCCAACCAACTTCCAGCCACCAGTGATCATTTAAAAAGTCTAGCCAATGAGACATAAAGAACGACTTTGGAGTTCCTGGTACAGTCACCGTTGCTTCCTTTCCTCTATAATTTTCCTCTATAGTCCCTGGAACCTTAACAGTCATATGCAAACACAAAAGAGAGGCCAAGATTTAATCATGGAAAATCTGTCCTATTATCAATCACTGTATTAATGAATCAATAATAACAATTATGCAAGACAAATAAAGTCCTATTTTATCAAGCCAGTGTCATCTGGTTTTCTGTTCTAACACCAAATGCAACCCTAACATAAATTAGTCACTACTTTTTTCTAAATGTTGAGAAATAATTCACATACCATAATATCCTTTTAAAGTATACAAATCAGTAATTTTTAGTTTATTCACAGAGTTGTATAATCATCACCACTATCTAATTCCAGAATACTTTCATCATCCCAGATCACTAATATATTAATCTTTCAGTCACTAATTTACTTTCTGCATCCTTGGATTTAGCTACTCTCAACATTTTATATAAATGGAATTATACATTACATGACTTCTAGGTTTGGCTTCTTTCACTTAGCATTAATGCCTTTGATGTTCTATCCCCACTACAGCATGAATCAATATACATTCCTTTTTATGATTAAATGACATTTCATCATATGAATATACCATATTTTGTTTATTCACTCACTAGTTGAAGGCTGGAGAAAAGAGCAATATACAAAATCGATAGCTTTTATATTGGAGAAAAAAATCATTGAAATTGAAGTGAAATTAAAATGTTCTTACAACAACAAGACCTATATAATACTTTTGAAGGATTAAATAATTTGGCACTCATACACATAAACTAAACATAAACTATACTTTTTTCCCAAGGATTTGAGAGAGAACGCACGTGTACATTAACAGGAGAGGAAGAGAGAATCTCCAAAAGACTTTGTGCTGAGTGTGGAGCCTGAGGCGGGCTCAATCAAAAGACCCTGAGATCATGACCTAAGATGTAACCAAGAGTCATATACTCAACCAACTGCAGGATCCAGGAACCCCTATACATTCTTATTAAAAGGCATAAACACTATGATATATTTGGAAAGGACTATCGTAGGAATGTCAGTTGTCCCCTATATTAGCAAATTTCATGTAATTCAAATTAGAACCCAAAGGGTTTTGTTGTATCTTTAAGGAAGAAATTACATTTATATTTAAGAACTAATGCTAACAGAGCAACCAAAGATGAAAAAGGTAAGTTGAACCTGCTTCAAAGTATCAAAACAGGTAATCAAAGAAAACTCAACATAGTATTAATATACAAACAATACTATCAATAAAATAGTAGTTAAAAGAATACCATAATAATGAAAATTTTGAATGAAGTAAGGGCAGTCACTCAAATCAGTGGAAAATGAATGACCCATTTAATTTTTTAGAAAGTGCTAGTAGTCTTGTAGGAAAAAACCTGGGTGCCCTAAGGCTATAAGACTTAAAAAAATAAACACAAGATGAACATGAATTGTAAAAAAAAAAAAGACAATAAAAATTTGTGGGAGAAGACTATGGGCAACATCTTATACACAACTCAATACTTCTTAGTATAAAGTAATTCATATAAATTAAAAGTTTTCATACCTGGGGAAAAATAAAAATATCTGCAACACAGGTAAAGGGTATTAATGTTTTATACACAGTGAGCACCTGCAATTTGAAAAAGACAAACAACAGAATTTGGGCAAAGGATATGAAAACAGTGATTCAGAAAAGAGCATTCACAAATGTCTACAAACACAAGAAAAGAGGTTCAAAATCATTAATAATCAGGAAAATTCCGATTTAAAATGTAACATCACACCTATTAGACTGGCAAATGTTTTAAAAACTATAGCCCAATATCTGGCAGAGACATATGGAAAAAAAAGTATTCTCACACAGTGCTACTAGAAAAATTTTTTGAGAGCTATTTGGCAACACCTACCTTCGACCCAGCAATTCTACTTCTGCAAATCTATCCCACAGAAATATAAGCATCTGGAAGTTAAGAACATATTCAAAGCTACATCCTTGTTTAAAACACCAAAGAATTGGAAACAATATTCTTATAAAATGCTATTTATATACTACGCTATTTACCAGATTTAGTTTGAGGTGGGGATGGATCTGATGCAGTGGGAAGCAAAAGTTGAGAACCAATCCAAAAAGAATGGCACAGGAGATAAATTCTCATTTATGTCTTTATGTAAAATTATAAACTAGTATGTTTCCATCTTAAGCAGATATATCAAGATATAAATTTTGCCAAATATAAAAATGAAAGAAATACACTCACAAATAATTCTAAAGAAACACTAAACATTGGTTGTTGTAGCACACACACTAAAAATTTAGTGTTAAGAATACATAATGCCAGAAATGAAGTATCAACTAAATTATAACAAGAAATTGTTATTTCAAATTATAGTACCTCTGAGACTAAAATTATGTTACTCTAATAACTCAGAATGTTTTGACAACTTACCTATGCTCTAGTTACAAAATACACATTTTTTTTTTTTTTTAAGATTGGTTGATTAGAGAGAGAGCACAAGCAGGGGGAGCAGCAGGTAGAGTGAGAAGGAGAAGCTGGCTCCCGACTGAGCAAGGAGCCAGACATGGGGCTAGATCCCAAGACCCTGGGATCATGAGCCAAAGGGAGACTCTTAATTAGGGCTACCCAGGTGCCCTAGAATACGCATCTTATATACTAGAACTGAAAACTATATCAAACTCACCAATATTTAATTGTATGATTTAAATTAGCATATGTGAAAATAATCTCTGTTGCCCAAATGTGAAATTAAGCCTTTCAGTTATATTATGGACCTGCCTGTAACTTTAGGGTAACCATAAACTCACTTAACTCAGGCATAATCCAAATAAGGCAGTTTTATAAGCATGAGATCATATATAAGCAATACCATGCAATAAAAACTCTCCATTTAAAAAAATGAACATAACCCCTGGCATTTACTAAGACTGGATTGTATCAACCAAAATAACTTAATTTTTAAAAATGCTTCAAGACTTGGTATGCCTGGGTGGCTCAGTCAGTTAAGCGTCTGCCTTTGGCTCAGTGCATGGTCCTGGGATGGAGGCACACAATGAACTCCTCACTGAGCAGGGAGCCCCTGCTCCTCCCTCTGCCTGCCACTCCCCCCTAATTCTGTGCATGCATGTGCTCTCCCTGACAAACAAAATGTTTAAAAAAAATGTTTAATAAAAAAAATTAAGTGTTTCAATACTCAACTAAACATTACCAAATTAAACTCAAGAGTATATTAAAAGAACTATACACCATAACAAAACAGGATTTATTCCTAGGAAAGCAAAGATGGTTCAACATAGAAAACCAATGTAATGCACCACACTAAGAATGCAATCTCTATAACCAACATGGGACTTGAAATCACAACCTGCGATCAAGAGTCACACAATGTAGTGAGTCAGCCATGTGCCTCTCCACTAACAGGATGAAAGGAAAAAATTACATGACCATACCAACTGATGCAGTTAAAGAATTTTTAAAAATTCAACATCCTTTCATGATTAAAAACATTAAATAATAAGGAATAGAAGGAAATACATTAACATTAAAAGACCTTGTATGAAAAAACCCATAGCTAACATCATACTCAATAGTGAAAGGCAAGTTTTTCCTACAACGTGGAAGGGGTTAAGGATGACTACACTTTCACCACTTCTATTCAACACCACATTAGAAGTCCTAAGTAGTAGAATCCACAGCAATTAGGCAAGAAAAGGAAATAAATGGCATCCAAGTTGGAAAAGAATTAAAACTGCCTCTATTTGTAGATGACATATTATATGTAGAAAATCCTAGATTTCACACTCAAAAAATTTTAGCCCTAAAAAAAAAAAAATTAGTTAAGTTGTATGATACAGTATCAACACAGAAATACCAGTTGTGTTTTCATACACTAAAAGTGGTAATTTGAAATTAAAATGACAATTTCATTTATAATATCATCAAAAAGAATAAAATATTTAAGAATAAATGTAATAAAGGAGGTGAAAGCCTTGTACACTAAAAACTACAAAATGCTGCTGGAAGAAATTAAAGATGGCATAAAATATTCAGCAATTCCACATTTGAGTATATACCCAAAAGAACTAAAAGCAGGGTAACAAAGAGGTACCTGTACCCCCACATTCAGAGCAGCATTATTCACAACAGCAAAATGTAGAAGCAACCCAAATGGATGGATAAATGGATAACAATGTGGTATAAACATTCAGTGGAATATCATTCACCCCTAAAAAGGAATGAACTACACATGCTACAACATGGACCTACCTTAAGGACATTATGCTAGGTGAAATAAACTAATCTCAAAAATACAAATATTATATGGTTCTACTTATATAAGATACCTAGACTAGTCAAATCCATAGAGGCAGAAAGGATGTGGCTGCCAATGGCTGTGGGGAGAAGAAAACAGGGAGCTGTTTAATAGGTATAGTTTCAGTTTCACAATATGAAAAGAATTGAGATTAGTTTTACAAGAATGTGCACTGCAGAAGTATTTAGTATTTTTACATTTAACAATTTAAATGATAAATTTAAAATTTAAATGAAAAATTTAAGTGATAAAACAAAAAATGATAAATTTTTTGTTACATGTTTAACACAATTAGAAAAAAAAAAAAACCCTATAGCTAAACGCATACTTAATGGTGAGAAACTGGAAGTTCTTCTGCCAAAATCAGGACAGGACAGGAATGTCCCTTCTCATCACTCTTTCTCAACAGTGTACCAGATGTCCTGATTAATGCAGTTAACAACAACAACAAAAGGAAACTAAAGGTATATAGAATAGGAAAAATAAAACAAATGTCTTTATCTGCAGATTTCATGACTATGTAGAAAACTTGAAAAAACAGAAAAACCCCTAATAAGCAGTTACAGCAAGGTTGTAGGATACAAGGTTAATATTCAAAAGCCAATTACTTTCCCATATGCCAGCAATGAGCAAGCAGAATTATAAATTAAAAACACAATACCATTTACACACACACACACACACACACACACACAAAGACAGACTTAGGTATACAGCTTAAAAACTACAGACAAGACACTATATGAAGAAAACTATAGAACTCTGATGAACAAACACCAAGAACGAAATAAATGAAGAATTATTCCATGATCATGGATAAGAAAACTCAATATTGTCATGTCAGCTCTTCCCAATTTAATCTAGAAATTCAACACAACCCCAACCAAAATCCCAGCAAGTAATTTGGCAAGTATACCACAAACTAGTTCTAAATTCTAAATAGGCAGGCAAAAGATTCTGAATAACCAAGAACATTAAAAAAGAAAATAAACTTGGGGTGCCTGGGTGGCTCAGTCGGTTGAGCACCCGCCTTCGGCTCAGGTCATGATCCCAGTGTCCTGGGATCGAGCCCCACATCAGGCTCCCTGCTCAGTGGGAGGCCTGCTGCTCCCTCTCCCTCTGCCTGCAGCTCCCCCTGTTTGTTCTCTCTCGCTCGCTCTCTCTCTCTCTCTCTCTCTGTGTCAAATAAAAAAATAAAATCTTTAACAAAAATAAATAAATAAATAAACTCAAGAGAATGACAGTACCCTCCTTTAAGAAAATATGTATCCACACTAACCAAGACGGTATGATATTGGCAAAAGAACAGTCAACTAGATTAATAAAACAATACAGGGACTCCAGAAACTGACCAACAAATAACCAAACTTTAACAAAGGAGTAAAGGTGATACAATGGAGAGAACATGAATCTTTTCAACAAACAGTACTGGAATAAATTAATACATGTGCACACACAGTTACACACAGAATCTAGACAATCACAGCCTTTGCAAAAATTAACTCAAAATAGATCACAGGCCTAAATGTAAAATAACCAAAGTATAAAACTCTCCAAGGTTAACACTGGAAAAAATATAAATGACTTTAGGTTTGGAGGTGACATTTTAGATACAGTACCAAAGGCACAATTCAGGGGGAAAAAACAGTAAGCTGGATTCTGTTAAATTTAAAACTTCTATTTTGCATAAGACAGTGTCAAGAAAATAAGCAAAGCCAAGACTGGTAGAAAATATTTGCAAATATAGCAAAAAAAAAATTCCCAAAACTCAACAGTAAGAAAAATAATCTAATTAAAAATTGTGCAAAAGATCTGAGCAGACACCTCATAAAAGATACACAGGTAGCATTTAAGCATATGAAAAGATACTGAATGTCACATAAAACCAGATACTAACACATGTATTGTAATAGCCAAAATCTAAAACACTGACAATACCAAATGCTGATGAGAATGTAGAGCAATATGAACTCTCTTATACTGCTAGCAGGAATGCAAAATGATACAGCCACTTTGGAAGACAATTTGGCAGTTTCCTACAAAACTAAACATACTTGTACCATATAATCCAGCATCTGAAAGTTATCCAAATGAACTGAAAATGTATGTTCATATAAAAACCTACACATGGATGTTTATAGCAGCTTTAGTCATAACTGCTACATCTTGTAAGTAACCAAAATGTCCTTCAACAGGTGAATGAACTGAGGTATTATTCAACAATAAAAAGAAATGAGTTAAGTCATGAAAAGATACGGAGGAAGCTTAAATGCGTATTACTAAGAAAAAACAAAACAAAACAAAACAAAACACCAAATGGAAAACACTACATATTGTGATTCCAACTGTAAGGCATTCTGGTAGAGGCAAAACTATGGAGAACATTAAAGAGATCAGTGGTTGTCAGGGATTAAAGGAGTAGAAGAGATGAATATGCAAATCACAGATTTTTACAGAAGTGAAACTATTGTATATGACACTGTAAGGGTGGATTCATACCCTTATAATTTTGTCAAAACCCACATAATGTACAACAGCAAGAAAGAACTAGGATTCATCCTAACGTAAACTATGGACTTTGGGTGAAAATGACATGTCAGCATAGGTTCACTGATCAAAAACAATGAACCACTGTTGCTAATGACAAGGCCATGTATGTATGAGGGTAGGTGCTGTATGTGAACTCTGCACTTTCACCTCAATTTTTATGAAATCTACATTGTGGAGGGTGGGAAGGAAGTGAAGAAGGGAGGAAGGGAGGGATAGAAGGAGGACAGGTGGACTGAAAAACAACATGAATGAATCTCAAATGCATTATGCTTAAAGAAGCCAAAATAAAAAGGTTATATATTAGATGATTCCATTTTTATGACATCAAGGAAGAGGCAGAACTATTAAAGTGAGAAAAGATATCAGGGATTGCCAGAAACTAAGGTTAGAGAGGGAGCTGACCACACAGGGACATGACAGAATTGTTAGAATTCCTACATTTCAATTCTGTTGATAGTTGCACAACTGATCCATTTGTGAAAACTCATGAAAGAGTAAATTTTATTGTATGTTTACCTGCATAAACTTGACAGAGATAACATTTGTTTTCTTTAACATATCTGAGGATATTCTTTTTGCTAAGTTAGTGTTTATGATATTCGGGATTTTTCATTATAAATGAACTCTAAAGATTTTAGACTTATGAATGTAGTAATACACTTGCTTTATAAATTATGAGTTTACTAAACGTAAATTTTTACTTTGAAATCTATTACATTTCCTACATTCCTTGTGAATGTATTACTTTCTTCCTTTTATGTTACATAGTCCCCAAACTAAACAGGTGGTTGACCTCCTCAGAGTACAGTTCTCAAAGTGTGGATTAGTAACAACATCAACAACCAGGATTAGTAACAACATCACCTGGCAACTTACCTATTAGAATTGCAAAATTCTCAAGCCCCATCTATGACCAACTGAATCACTCCAACTGAATCACTCCAAACTGAATCTGTTTGGAGCCCAAAAATCTCCATTTAAGAAGCTCTCCAAGTGCTTAGCAAACTCAACACCCAAAGAACAATATAATAATAAAAACAAATAATCCAATCAAGTAATGGGCAGAGGACATGAACAGACATTTCTGCAAAGAAGACATCCAGATGGCCAACAGACACATGAAAAAGTGTTCCACATCACTTGGCATCAGGGAAATACACATCAAAACCACAATGAGATACCACCTCATACCAGTCAGAATGGCTAAAATTAACAAGTCAGGAAATGACAGATGCTGGTGAGGATGCGGAGAAAGGGGAACCCTCCTACACTGTTGGTGGGAATGCAAGCTGGTGCAACCACTCTGGAAAACAGCATGGAGGTTCCTCAAAAAGTTGAAAATAGAGCTACCCTACTACCCAGCAATTGCACTACTGGGTATTTACCCCAAAAATACAAAACGTAGTGATCCGAAGGGGCACGTGCACCCCAATGTTTATAGCAGCAATGTCCACAATAGCCAAACTATGGAAAGAACCTAGATGTCCATCAACAGGTGAATGGATAAAGAAGATGTGGTGTATATACACAATGGAATACTATGCAGCCATCAAAAGAAATGAAATTTTGCCATTTGCGATGACATGGATGGAACTAGAGGGTATTATGCTGAGTGAAATAAGTCGATCGGAGAAAGACAACTATCCTATGATCTCCCTGATATGAGGAAGTAGAGATGTAACATGGGGGGTTTGGGGGATAGGAAAAGAATAAATGAAACAAGAGGGGATCGGGAGGGAGATAAACCATAAGTGACTCTTAATCTCACAAAACAAATTGAGGGTTGCTGGGGGAAGGGGGGAGGTTATGGACATTGGGGAGGGTATGTGCTATGGTGAGTGCTGTGAAGTGTGTAAACCTGGCAATTCACAGACCTGTACCCCTGGGGATAAAAATACATTATATGTTTATTAAAAAATTTAAAAATTTAATTTAAAGGGCGCCTGGGTGGCTCAGTGGGTTGAGCCGCTGCCTTCGGCTCAGGTCATGATCTCAGGGTCCTGGGATCGAGTCCCGCATGGGGCTCTCTGCTCGGCAGGGAGCCTGCTTCCTCCTCTCTCTCTGTCTGCCTCTCCGACTACTTGTGATTTCTCTCTGTCAAATAAATAAATAAATTTTTTTAAATAAATAAATAAATCAAAAAAAACAATTAAAAAAAAAAAGAAGAAGAAGAAGCTCTCCAAGTAATTTTAGTACAGTTTAATAAGAAACACAACCCACAACCCAGACCAATTAAATCAAATTCTCTCGGAGTGGGATTGAGCCCACCCCAGGAGTATTTTTTAAAAGTATTTTTTAAATTCTCCAGATATGGGGTGCCTGGGTGGCTCAATGGGTTAAAGCCTCCGCCTTCAGCTCAGGTCACAATCCCAGCGTCCTGGGATCGAGTCCCACGTCGGGCTCTATGCTCAGTAGGGAACCTGCTTTCCCCTCTCTCTCTGCCTGCCTCTACGCCAACTTGTGATGGCTGTCAAATAAATAAATAAATAAATAAATAAATAAATAGATAGATAGATAGATAAAATAAGATCTTTAAATTCTCCAGATAATTCCAAAGTATAATCAGGGTTGATTTTCATTCAGTAAGTCTTAGACAAGCATCAGAGATTTTTAACAAGCACTCCAATTGTTTCTAATGTCAGTAACCCAAGGACCTCTGGTTTGAAAAATAAGCATTTAATCACAAATACTGACTACCACCTGCTACCACAATGCACTGTATTTTTTTACTACCGTGGTAAACTACATCAACATGAACTCTTTCAAGTTAGACCCAACCTAGACATTTTAAAATGTGAATTATGCAACTAAGAAAAACAGAAAATGAAGCAAGAAAAACTTCCTCAGTTTGACTGCATTCCTTGGATGTGTATCTTGTTTAATAGAAGTTATAGCATATATTTATAGAAATTACTAAACAGAAAATGTTTAAATAAACATGAGATACATTTAGCACAAGTCAGATATCTGCAGTCATATACACTCTTTTAGGATATACACTTAACTACAGCAATAATCATTAGACATTTAGCACTAATATGGGTTTTGTTTGTTTTGATTTTTTTAAACATTTGTTGAAGAAAAGCAAATGATCATTGAGCCAAATGCCAACTTTTGCTATAAATAGCTCATTTTGGCATTACTGTTTGTAAAAACTTAAAAATTAAGATAAAATTTTACTTGATATTTTAGTATAAGATTCCACTTTTAAACCTTTTTATAAGAGGGGGGAGGGGCAGAGGGGAAGAGAAAATCTTAAGTAGGCTCCACATGCAGCATAGAGTTGGACTTGAGGTCAATCTCGTGACCCTGAGACCAATGCCTGAGACAAAAATCGATGCTGAACCATATGAGCCACCCAGGTGCCCCTAAACATTTCTTTTCCTTTTTTCTACTGCCCCCTGGCTTTTCATTCAGAATCTTTAAAAGCGGGCTATATATGTATATGTAACAAAGTATTTTTACATAGGTATCACTTGATAGTTTACAAATCACTTTCAGATACATTCTCTTAGCCCTATTAACACTCATCACTAATCAATTTATAGAAGAGGAAACTTATTAAAGGAACAAGATAATGTGCTCAAAAATTGACTAAGAAGCAACAAAGTCAAGCCTTAAGCGTATAGCCTATCTTCCAATGCTATTTTATTAATCTTTAAAGACCAGTGACTGAACCCCGCCCCCACACTTTAAGACTTATTCCTGGAACAAAAGTTGCAACATAATTCTTAAGGTGATCCTTTACTTCCTAAAGATGTAATTTTCTCTTTTTGGAATATATTTTCATACCATAAAATAGAAAATTAAGTTTCTGGAGAACACACTTGTTATTTTAACCTACATCAAGCATGGAATCACTGCTTCAGGAAATATAGAGTCTCCTGTAAAACTGGGGTTCCTCTTTGTAAAAATCTGTTGTGAGGGATCATTTTAGAAGGTGTGAGAATAATAAATGTTGGCAAAATGTTGGTCCCATGGAGACCTAGGCAAAAAAATCTTCATTCCTCTGTATTTAACAACTCAATTACACGAGCCTTACTGAAGAATCAAGTTGTTTCCTAATTTGTTCACCAAAACATCTGAACAGAAGTGAACTACCTATTTTAGAAAAATACTTTGTCTAGTCGTGCTTATAGTTTTCACAGCCTCTAGGTTTGCTAACCATTTGTCTTACTGCAGAGAATAAACCATATAATTGCTCCTTTTTAAAGAATTAGTCAATTGCACTTTCTCGTCTTACTCTGACTATACTGGCCTTATGCTCTTCACTTCCCTCAGTGTTTTTAAGTGTCCTTCATAACTATGTTCACCTTTAACAAGACAAGAATCTTAAAAGCTCTTTCATTGATGCTCATTCCTAAAGGCTGTTGACTTGCCTCCTCATGTCCAATTTCCAAAATGCTATTTAGCCTTTCCCAGCTTTATGAAAATTAGCCATTTTTCACTTTATTTCCTCTGGAAGACCTAGGAAAAAGTAGAAATAAATAAGGATAAAAAATTTTTGTAAATTTGAATGAAGTTCACAAAACTAAGTATTCTAAGTTAAATGTATCAGAATAGTTTTAGAAAAAACACACTAATTCTGGGCCATCTTTCAAAGACCTATGAATCAACAGACATCAGCCTATCACAAGAGACTTTAAAAGAAAAGCCACGGGACAAATCAAATCCTCAGTGTTGGAAGAAATAGTTTACACAGAAATTTCTTAAGTAACTCATTACTTAGTTTCGAAGTGGGTATCAAGTGGCAACTCAATTCAGTACCCATATTTTCTGTTAAATCTATTCTTACAGACAGGAACAATAAGTTTTCTTCCTCAGTTATCTTCATTTAAAATAATCTAAGATGCCCTGAATATATTTTGTTAATTAAGATCACTATGATTATTTCTTTTACTTTCACAAGATACAGGATTTTTATTAAGAAAGGTCCCTGTCATGATAAAAGGTTATCTTTCAGCTATTAAATTTACACACATATACAAGAGTGGAGTTTGAAATACAAAAAAAAAAAAAAAAAAAAAAGAGGAGGAAGAGAAATCTAGGCATAAGGTCCAAAGAGTGGTGTGAAGAAGCTGCATCTACAACTCATGATTTTAAGTGGTAGAGCTGCAGTTCATGCCAAAAGTGGTTTTCTGATGGTCACAAAGTGCCAGTCTTCTGTGAGGTAAACAATTTTATCACTGCAAGACTCCCTGGTATTTTAAGTCCAACAAGTCAAACTACATTCTCAAGTCCTACTTTTGTCTTATTAGGTTACAAAGCTCTTTTTCTTTTTTCCCCCAGCATTTTATGTTAGAGTAGGGCTTATCCTTGAATTTGATTAAACTAATAAAGGAAGATAACCGTCGACTGCAAAGAAAAGTTACTTGTGTCTTTTAAAAATACACTTGAAGTCTATTAAATAACCGGTATTTTAAACAATGAAGTTCATTTTGTGGAAGCTTTACAAATGGTCAAGAGTGACAAAATATTTAATTTCAATAGCAATTAAAGGTAAGCTAAAGAAAATAGTAATGTACTATTTTTTAGCCATCAGATATATTAAAGATTCCTAATATTCAGTGTTGGCAACACTCACACTAAAGGTGGGAATATAAATTCAGTCTTTTATGAGGGCATATTTGGCACATCTAGGATTTTGACAGAAATATACTTGAGGGCGCCTGGGTGGCTCAGTGGGTTAAGCCGCTGCCTTCGGCTCAGGTCATGATCTCAGGGTCCTGGGATCGAGTCCCACATCGGGCTCTCTGCTCAGCAGGGAGCCTGCTTCCCTTCCTCTCTCTCTGCCTGCCTCTCTGCCTGCTTGTGATCTCTCTCTCTGTCAAATAAATAAATAAATCTTTAAAAAAAAAAAAAAAAAAAAAGAAAGAAATATACTTGAGCAACACAAATCTACACCGAAACTATATATTGAAGGATTAGAAATCAGAAATAAACTAAACATCCATGCTACGCAATGCATGGACATGCCATGCATAATAAATCGATCCTATGGATATACAATGCAATTGTTATATATAAGGACATCTTAAAAAAAAAAGAACATCTATTCATATACAGTAACATGAAAGATGCTTAAGACAGAAAGTTAAAAGGTGTAGATAAAGATGTATCATATGAACTTTTATTAGTTCCCTAGGGCTGCCATAACAAGTGATCACAAATTTGATGACTTAAAACAAAAGAAATTTATTTTTCTCAGTTCTGGAGGGAAGAAGTCCAAAATCAAGGTTTCAAAGAGCCGTGCTATCTCCAAAGGCTCTACAGGAAAGTCCTTCCTTACCTCTTCCAGTTCCTGTTGGCTCCAAGTGTTCCTTGGCTTGTAGCCTGTTTAATTTCAATCTCTGCTTTCATCTTCACACCACCTTCTCCCATGTCTATTGTCATCACATGGCCTGCTTCTCTGTGTCTTCTCTAAAACCACTTGTCATTGGATTTGGTGCCCACTCTAAGTCAAGATGGCCTTATTTTGAAATCCTCAATTATACAAAGACCCCTTCTCCAAAAATCACATAAAAGGCTCCAGAAGTAAGGACTTAAACATATTCAACCCTACACAGACTAGTTATATTTTGTTTTTAACAATATATATGTATAAGCATATATTTGTAACAGCTAGAAAAATTAGTTTGGAAGAATACAGAGAAAGCCATTAACAGTAGCTGCCTCTTCAGAACAGAGGTAATAAAGGGAATAAAGTGAATCTCATATTCTATTTTATATAACTCGGGGGGGGGGGTGATGACCATTTACTTTCACATTGTCCTAGACAACAATTTCACGACATTAAATTCTCTCTCCAATCCTACAAACTTTTTCCCACCTTTGCTCAGCTTCCTGCTTCACTGAGAAAACTAAAAGCATAAGGAAAGTTCCACAAACAAAAATCCCACACCTACCCGCACACAAGCATCTACACTTACATCCATTGCCTCTCCTCCCATCACCTTGGAAATATGTGTCCCCACAATTTCTCAATCTTTGTACTACATCAGTTTTTCATTCACTACTCAATAATTCACCTCATTATACAAACACAATTTCAATTTCTCTTCAAAACCTTCTCTGGTGAGGCACCTGGGTAGCTCAGTCAGTTGAGCATCCAAACAATGATCTCAGTTCAAGTCTTGATCTCCGGGTCAGGAGTTCAAGCCCCACACAGGGCTCCGCGTGAGCATGGAGCCTACTTCAATTTAGGAAAAAAAAAGAATAAAAACGTCTCTGGAGCCCTTTTTGTATTCTAGGATATTACCCTATTTCTTTGATCCTATTCACAACAAAATGCCTCAAAAGAACTGTTTACACTATTTCCAACATATGTCGTCCCATTCCCTCTTAATCCCACTACTCTCAGTCATTTTCCCCACTATGGCGCCAAAAAAAGCTAGTGAGGATACCATTAACTTCTTGCTAATAAACCCAATGGTAAATACCCAGTCCTCATTTTAACTTTACCTATCAGCAATATAGGCAGAACTAAACACATCTGTTGGCTTTCATTTCTTCTTAGCTGTGTGAGGGGACTACCAATTTAACAGGATTCTCTTCTCCCAGCGCCACGCCCCCCCCACCCCCTGCAACCACTTAAAACTGGAGTACATACCCCAGTGTAAAATAAACCCATGGTGATTTTAATATCTACATTCAATCCCTACAGATAACCCTAGTCTTAACAGTTTTCAATATCATCTAAAATGATGATCTCAATTTTATATCCCTAGCCTAGAAATCTTTCCTGAATTCTTGGTTTGTATTATGCAACTTCCTACACTGACATCACTATCAGATGCTCTTTCCTCAAAATTTGTACATATTTACTCCTTCAGGTTTTTGGTTCTCAATAGGTTTATTCTTACCACTGTAATCAAATTTTGCAACCTTCCACCACCCAACAATCCTCTCAATCCCTTTACCTTGCTCTACTTTTTTCTTTCACAAGAATATTTATCAATTCTCATTTATTTATGCTTACCTATTGTTTATACTGTGCCTCCTCCCCAACCTGAAATGTAACTTCCGTTAGGATAGAGATCTTTGCCTTGTTTACTGATTTACCTACTATACAGCCTGTCACTTGGTAAACAAGTATTTGAATCGATTTTTTAATTTAAAAACTTTTTAAAATAAAAAGGCCATTCCTCATTCTATCTTTTGTAGTTTGTTCGCTACCCAAATTTCACTTCTGTGTACCTGTAAGAGTCACTAACCACTTCTATTTTTTTTCCTAAAGGTAACTGGACAAATCCTTCTCTATAATACATCATTCCATGTCACATCATTCATGTCTCCTCTCCAAAACAACATTCCATTTCAGTATTAAGTAAACATATCTTAAAGCTCCCATCTCTCATCCTTATTCAAAAACTCTCATGCTCAGACTCCAGCCAAATTACTTTCTTCTATTTAAGATTCTTTATATTAAATACTTTAATAAGTAAAGCGACTATACCAAATCATTTAATTTTTTAATTGAATTACAAGTTGGTACACAAGTTTCATTAATTTCAGAGTGATATGACAAGTCTATACATTTTGCTATGGTCACTAGAAGTATAGCCACCATCTGTCACCATACAACACTATTACAATACCATCGACTACATTCCTTATGCTGTACCTTTTATCCCCATGACTTATTCATTCCATAACTGCAAGCCTGTATCTCCCACTCCCATTCACCAATTCTGCCCATCTCCCCACACCCCTCCCACCTGGCAACTCTCAGTTTGCTCTCCATATTTATAGGTCTGTTTCTAATTTTTTTTGTTCGTTCATTTCTCCATGGAAGACTCCAGTTTGATTCTTTTTTCTTTTACTTTTTTTTACCTTTTTTTTTTTTGGATAAGGAGGTAGAAAGCTGATGCAGAATAAGATCCCTGGGTAGTTGTTGTTTTTTTTTTTTTACAAAACATAAATTCTATCTTCCCCTCTACTCTGACCATACACATTTAATATACTGATTTACCAGAGGGTGACATAAATGGATATATGCTTTTCCAAAAAACAAAACAAAACAAAAAAAACCTCTTTACAGACATTTTTGATGTAATAAACCCCAACCACTAGACTGACACTGATGTAATAAACCCCAACCACTAGACTGACCACTAAATTAAAACATACAAAATAACAACTACAGCTTGTGATTCATGACCTTTAAATCTTTACATTCAGGTTTTTCTAAATGAAAAATATTTTCAGAGGAACCAGTAAGAAATTAATAGCAAATAAGTTTGATTACTCCTAAGAAATAATAAGGACCCTACCAAGCAGCCACACCATGTCCACATATGACCTACCTCAAAATGTTATGCTTGCTACCATGTCACATCCTCCTACATTCTTCTTCTTACCTGCTAATGCCTATAAATCTACTCTGGAATACTAAAAAGTGCACTGTTGTTAAAAAGGAACCGTTTATTCTTCTCTTTCTCAGATATACCACTATGTTTTCCCATATGCCTATAATATGACAATGTTGTTGTTTCTGGTATACTTGCCAAACTGTTTTTTCCTCTGTCTAGAAAGCTCTGACTAGAACTGTTTATAGAAAATGATTATAGGTATGTGTGCTATCCTCCATTCTAACCTTGAGCAATTTAGAGGACTTAAGAAAAAGGATCTGCGGGTTTCTAACCTCAATGAATTCAGTTTTCACTGAGTTTCTTTCTTTCTTTTTTTTTTTTTTTAAGATTTTATTTATTTATTTAACAGAGAGGGAGACAGTAAGAGAAGAATACAAGTAGGGGGAATGGGAGAGGGAGAAGCAGGCTTCCCATTGAACACGGCGCCCAAAGCAGGGATCAGGACCCTGGGATCATGACCTGAGCCAAAAGCAGACGCTTAACAACTGAGCCATCCAGGCACCCCTTCAACTGATTTTCAAATTCAGTTTTCTCATCTGTAAAATGGGCATGCAGGACTAAATTATTTCAAAAGTTCCTTCCAGCTATGGACTATATGAACCAATGATTTTGTTATTTATAACAGGGTATGAGCAAGAAATTGAAACAAGTTCTCTCAAGTAAAAAAAAAAAAAAAAAAAAAAAGTGTTATCTAAAAATATTTTAAGTAGATATAACAGTCCCTATCCAGAGTGACTACATCTTCAAAAAAAAGGTTTAAGTATACTTTATTTTTAAAATATTCAATTTGTCTGGAAAAAAGTATATTGAACTTTTCCCAAAAACTGATTCTTTATCCTTTAACTCTTTGGTTCCTGATTAAATCCTCACCTCTAGGTGACAAACCACCAACAATAGTTTATCCTCAAATGTCTATGTATACAGTTGACCCCTGAACAATACAGGAGTTAGAGGCAGCAAACATTTCACCCTCCTCCCACAAATATCCACATATACCCTACTGAACTGTTAAACCAAAGCTTTCCTGGTAATATAAACAGTTGATTAATACATATTTCATACATTATATGTATTACATACTGTAGTCTTATAATAAAGTAAGCTAGAGAAAAGAAAATGTTAAGAAAATCATAACAAGAGAAAATACATTCATAATACTATACTGTATTAATAGATACTTTAAGTTTATGTCATCTGTTCACAAAATGAATCATCTGTCAGTACCTAAATCAATACTGTCTTATATGAGAAAAACACTACAAATGTTTTACGTATTAATACTAGACATCTAAAAATGAAAAGATAATGTGAAAAAGAAATTCATATTTATTTACAGATACCACAATTCATCATTGATAACAAAGCAGCAACAATATGATTTCTTTATGATAGCCTAACATAATCAGGGCAATTGTTTCATGGTACCCTAGCCTATATGCTAACAAATAAATCATAACAAAACTGTTATGACATATAGTATTAGTCATGTCCATAACACAGCACTGGAAAAATAGTTACTTTAAAAAAAAACAAAAACACCTCTGATGATAGGCTGACACGCAATTTTTCCAATTATAAAAGAAGCGTTATTTTACAGTTATGTAATTCTGCAAAAGCAAAGTTTTAAAACAGTGGGGAAAAACCACATTACTAATTTAATATTAAATATCACTCACCTTATACCTATGTAAGGATAGGCTACCCATTTCTATACAAATCTTGCACACAATGTTCTACACAGTGAATACTTAGGCAATGATAATGATGACACAAAAGCATCTCACACAGTTCTTGCCATCTATTTTCAATGGTGTAGTCCATCTACCAATCCAGGAGCATGGAACATTTTTCCATTTCTTTGCATCTTCCACAATTTCTTTCATGAGTACTTTATAGCTTTCTGAGTAATAGTGAAGTCCTTCTAGACTCATGTTCTCTTTCAGGGTTCTCGTCCACAATATTGATGATTCTTTCCACAAAGTGCTGTGTATAATGAGCTTTAAAGGTCCTTATGACCCCCTGATCTAGAGGTTGCATTAGAGAGTGTTTGGGAACAAGGAGATCCCTCCAACGCCACTGGTGTTCAAGTCATGGCATCCTGGACTGCCAAGGGCAATGTCCAATATTAAAAGAACTTTTGAAGGCAGTCCCTTACTGGCAAAGGTACTTCCTGACTTCAGGGACAAAGCACTGATGAAACCAATCCAGAAAAAGGATTCTCAGTATCTAGATCTTCTTGCTGTACAACCAAGACTGGCAGCTGGGACCTCTTTTCCCTTCAAGGCTTGGGTGTTAGTGATTTTACAGAGAAGGACAGTCCTGAGCAGTTAAGTTAGTTTATCCCTTCCTGCCTTAAATTCTGGTGCTCACTGCTTTCCTTACTCATAAATGTCCTTTGTGGCTTCCTACCACCCCTCACCCCAGAATAAGTCATTTCTGTCTGCATTAAAAACCTATTCAGGCAGATATCCTTATTCCTCAATGATTTTTTTAATGCATCTGAAACTTGTTTGCTGTCTCTTGGTCAACAGAAGCTGCTTCTCCTATTTTCTTGACATTTTTTAAAGCAAATCACTTTCTAAAATTATCAAACCATCCTCTGCTGGTATTAAATTCTCCAACGTCAGAGCCTTTGCCTTCCTTTTGCTTAAGGATGTCATGACTTCACTTTTTCTTAAGTCATATTAGAGTCTATATTGGTATACCATTCTTACAGCAATCCTGCACCCTCATAAAGGCTGCATTTTCAATTAGAAAATTGCAAAAAGTGAAAGGTTTTCATGCCTCCTGGCGTAACTACAACAACAACTTCATGAATTTCCTTTTTTCTTTTTTTAGAAACAATGGCCCTTATGATACAATCATTTATATTGAAATGGTGGGCAACCCAGCTGCAGACCTCAATCCACAGTACACATCAAGCAATTCAAGAATTTTTTGTAACACAATGACTCTTCTCTACTTCTTGGGGGCACTTCCAACATCACTAGTTGCACTTCATATGGGTCCCATGGTGTTATTCAAAGTTTACAGCACTGCACTAAACACAATGAAAAACACATGAGAACCTCAAAAGATCACTTTTTACTGCAATATGCAATTTACTGCAAAGATGAACTGATCACGCAGAGATGATTAATTCACCCGCTATTTTAAGTTAAGTAGATACAATACTTGAGTTCACCACAGTAGCAACATCAGGGCATTATGAAATTATTACAATAGTATTCTTATATACCACAGTTAATTTTATGCAGTTATGACTTAATACTCCATTTTTTATGTTTATTTATATTTCTCTTGCCTACAAATGGCACCAAGTATGGTCTGTAAGTATTTGTATACACAAGTTTTGACAAATTTTAACTTTTTGTAATAGATCTGTGAATATTTTATGGTAGCAAACGATAAAATAGATGGGTATCTATGTATACTTTATGCATTCATGACAGACCTTTCTCAAGGTATGTCATATCTTTGCTTAGCTTTTTCAGTAATTCTAGGCTCGTGGTTTGTGAATAAGTTTTTTTTTAATTGTTGAAAATCTCTAAAAATTTTTCCAGTATCTGTATTGGGAAAAAAAATCAGTATAGAAATGTACCTATGCAGTTCAAACCTATGTTGTTCAAAACAAAACAAAACAAACAAAACAAAAACAAACAAAAAAACAAAATACTTAGCAAAAAAGAATCACTACTTCAATGAAAACATCAGTACCTAATATCTCATTATAGGAAAACTGTCCTACACACAATAAATAGTTCTCTTTCTAGCTTTTCTGAGAAGTCCTAAAAGTCGTTATATACCATTATCAAAAACAGCTCAGTAAAGTAAAGCCAGAAACACCCGAACTTGTTTCCTACCTCTATGACTTAACACCTGGTATGCTGCTCCCACCCCTTTCCCCCACCAAAAAAATACACTTAACTTCCCTAAGCATCAACTTTCTCAACCAGAAAGATAAAAGACCTAGTTTGTGGGGATGATAGAAGGATAAAAACTGATCACCTAACTGCATCTTCTGGTGTTCTAAGAATACAGCAGTAGCTCAAGACAAAGTAGCTTTCAACATTTTACAAATCCATTCGTTTTACCCACGAAACTTCAAATGAAGTCTATTAACATCATAAATATGAAGTACCATTTCCTTACCCTCATAATTTTACTATCCAAGGTAGATTTTGTTGATTCAAACCTAATGTGGCTATTCTTTTACATTTATTTAAAATAAAAATCACTAATAGTTAAAATTATTTCCAACCATTATTGGCCAATATTAAGTTAAATGTTAAGTTAAATCAGCAAATATAACTTTATAAATTCAGTTATATGTTCACCTAAAATTAAACCTAAAATTCACTTCAATTATTCAGGTTCATTCACAGACTTTGGCCAGCAAATTGTTTAAATAAAATGTTAATACAGCTGATCCCTCAACAACATGGGGGTTGGGGCACCTACCAGTATAGCCAACCATCTACATATAACTTTAACTCCCCCAAAACTTAACTACTAACAGCCTACAACTGATGAGAAGCTTTACCAATAACACAGTCAACTAATACATATTTTTATGCTGTTTTATTGTATACTGTATTCTTATAGTAAATGCTAGAAAAAAGAAAATATTAAAAATCATACTTAACAAAGCCATAGTTAACATATTTACAGTACTATACTGTAGTTACAAAAAAATTCACATGTAAGTGTACTGCACAGTTCAGACATCTATTGCTCAAAGGTCAACTGCATATAAAGAAAAGACCAAGGTCAAAGAAAATGGCAGAGAAAGAATCTCTAAGAATCAGTCCTGCTGAAATAGTATTAAGCTGGCAAGAACTACTACAATCAATTATTTCAGAACTCTGGAGTCTAGTCAAACAACTGCAGTAACACAAGACTGCTTAATGAGGAAAGAGGCTGGAAAACTTTGCTGAATTTCTGCCCTTCGTGTAGGAGCACCACTCCCCCCATCTACCAGCACGGAGGCAAAAACCTGTAGGTATGGCAGCTTACGTTACTGCTGAAGCTTACTAGTACCAGGGTGGACAAGAGGGACCTAATCTCTCCCAAAAAATGGTGTTACATGTTTTGATCTGCCTGGCAGAGAACTGTGGGCAGTTCAGAGGCCAGCCACTATTTCTATTACTTTGGGTTAAAGTGGCTTCCCAGGTAACATCTGTCCAGGAAATTTAAGACTATTTTTTTCCTTTCTTTGCTGGATCCACGCATTCAAGGAACTATCAGGTCAGCCTGACCAGAGGTCAGAGGCGTCAGTGACCACACACAAACAGCAAAGTGGAAGTAGTTCTTCCTAGTAAACACTGTAAATGTAAATGGCTTAAATACATCAATTAAGACACAGATTGCCAAAACTGATTTTTAAATATGATCCCATAATACACTCCTTATAAATTTATTATAGACCCAAAGACACAAATAGTTTAAAAATAAACATGAAAAAATATCTTTCATGCAAATAGTAACCAAAAGAGTAACCAAAAGAGAACTGGCATATCAATGCTAATAGCAAACAAAATACATTTTAAGCCAAAATGTGTTACAAAAGACAGACACTGGATATTGATAAAAGGATTAATTCAACAAGAAAATAACAATTATAAGCAAGCAAAAGCCCCAAAATACAAATGCAAACAATGAGAACTGAAAGGAGAAACAGACAGTTGAATAATAATATTGGAGATTCAAAAGGCCCACTCTCAGCAATGGCAGGAGCATCCAGATAGAAGATCAATAAGGAAAGCAAAGACCTAAATACTATAAATCATCTAGATATAACAGATATGTACACAACATTCCACCCAACAGAAGCAAAACACACACTCTTCTCAAGTATACATAGAACATTCCAGAGGATAGACTATATGTTAAACAACAAAACAATCCTTAATAAATTTAAATTCACTGAAACCTACAAGGTATTTTGTGAGAATTTACCAACCACAATGGAATGAAACTAGAAATAAGAGAAGAAAAATTGAAAAATTACCAACAAGAATCCACTTTTAAATAAAAAATAATTCAAAGAATAAATCACAAGGAAAATTAGAAAACAACTTGAGGCTAATGAAAATGGAAACACAAATGGTAAACACAAATGTTTACCAAAACATTAGGATGCAATAAAAGCAGTACACAGAAAATAATTTATAGCTATAAATGCCTACATTAAAAATGAAGAACTATCTCAAATCAACAGTCTAACTTTATACTTAAAGGAACTAGAAAAAGAGCAAACTAAGCCCAGAGCCAGCATAAAAAAGGACATAATTAAAACTAAAGCAAAGGTTAACAGAGAATAGAAAAACAGAATCAATGAAACTAAAAATTAGTTCTTTTTTAAATTAACGAATCCTTAACTAGACTATGAAAAAAACAGACAAAATTTAATTAAATAAGATCAGAAATGAAAAGTAAGGACACTACAATAGTTCCCCAGCCTGCATATCCTTATTGCTTTCTGCTGTGGTAAACCATGGTCCAAAAGCAGGTGATCCTCCTTCTGACTTATCAGAAGATAAATAATAGCTAATGCTAAGTCATTACACCTAGGTCATTCACCTTACTTCATCTCATCACATAGGCATTTTATCATTTCACGTAATCATAAAAAAAAGGGTGAGCATAATACAATAATATATTCTGAAAGTCCACATTCTCATACCTTTCATTAGAGTAAACTGCTATAATTGCCTTATTTTGCATTTAGTGTTGTTAATCTCTTACTGTGTCTAATTTATAAACTAGGAATGTCTCAGCTGTGTATGTGTAAGAAAAAACATACTATATGCAGGGTTGGGAATTATCTGTAATTTCAGGCAGCCACTGGAGGTCTAGGAATGCATCCCCACGGATAAGAAGGAACAAAGAACTACTGTACTACCAATCTCACAGAATATAAAAGAACTATAAGAGAACACTATGAATGATTATAACGTTTACAAACTAAATAATCTAAATGAAGGGGACAAATGTGTAAAAACAAATTACTAAAACTATCTCAAGAAGAAAAAAACCTCAACATGCCTGCAACAGGAAAATCGATAATCAAAAACTTCCAAAGAAAAGCTTGGTCTAGATGGCTTCACTGGTGAATTCTACCAAATATTTTAAAAACAACATTGGAGGTGGTTCAAGATGGCAGTGTGGGAAGATTGGAACTCACCTCCTCCCACAGACACAAAAAATATACATCTACATATAAAATCACCCCTGAAAAAGATCCAAAACTGGCTGAATAGCTCCTTCCCAACAAAGGATAAAAGGGCTACATCAAGACCTGAAGGCTTGGCAGTCTCCTCAAAACTCCTACCATGAGCATGACAAAATACAATCAGGAAGGATCTAACAGAGTTCCTCTCTGAGAAACGAGGCATTTGTGATCCACATCAAGCACCTCAACACTTGAGACCTCCACCAGAGAGAAGCCCCCAAAATGTCATCTGAAATCAATGAGGATTATATCCAAGAAGACCACAGGAGTTGTAGGGAACAGAGAATTCACTAATAAAGGGCTCACACAAGGACTCACTTACCCTGGAGGCCAGCACAAAAGGGGCAGTTTGAAAAGCTCCTAGAGTGTAACTGAAGATTCACTTGCTAATAGTAAAACACCTGCCAGAGGAGCAGAAGCCTGTTAGGACTCCCTTTAGAGACAGAGGCGGTGACAGGCACCATTTTTGCGCAGTCCTCATACCTTGCTAGCACCAGTTCCCACAAGAGCCATATTTGTGTTCTCCTCCCTCTAACCTGCTAACATTTATAAGTGCACTCTGCTCCCACATGACCCTCACTACCCTGCCAAAGACAGTGGTTGTGCATAGTCCACACAGGATATGCCCTTTAATGCCTTGTCTTCATGGTCAGGAAGGATTGTGCTTCTCACCTCGATGGGTCTGAAATAATCAGACACAGTTCTTAGCACTGTATCACCCACAGGGCAGTGCAGAGACAGCAGAACAAAACATATCTTCAGTCTCTATATGCAGAGGTCTATTTACTTGTACTGAAGCTTCAGCCTAAAGAGAATGACTCAGAATTACCACTCACAAAGAGGCTGCAAATGTGCTCTCAGAGAATGTAGGCCAGTGGATGCCACCTTTGCATTCTCCCTCAGCCTTGCTACAGCTTGCCAGTATCTCCCACAAGAGCGCATACTCTCTAGCAGCCCTGATTTTGCAACTGTCACCAAGGGGACACATCCAGATTGCCTGGTCTGGATGGAGTACAGCATGATTTGTGAATGCCATCCCAATGGACTGTATATCTCTCTGATAAATTAAAAGCTGCTGCCTACAGGTCGAGCTTCTCATTAGCCTGAAACTAGCAGCTGAATGAAATCCCTTCCTCTGGAATACTCACAGATCTTGGCACTTCCTCAACAACTGGACCTATGAAGAATAAATCAGGCTGCCTAGACAATTACAAAGACTAAAGAGAAAGCCAAGCGCTAGAGCAGGTTTGTTTAAAGGATAAGGTTCATCTCCTACACAAGGTCACTCCTTGCCTGGAAGAGATAGCTGTTTTGCTTAATACCCAGACACAAACATGGAGAGTCAGACAACAGGAGGATACAAAGGAATACTTTCCAAACAAAAGAACAAGATAAAAAACCAGAGGAAAACATTAATGAAATGTAGATAAGTGATTTAGCTGATTTAGAGTCCAAAATAATTATCATAATGAAGCTCACTGAACTGAGAAGAATCAATGAACACAGCAAAAACTTCAGCAAGAGACAGAAAATATAAGAAAATACCAAAGCCCCAAATCTGAAGAATATAATAAGGAAACTGAAAACTACAGCAGAGGGTTTCAACAGCAGACTAGATGAAGGTGAAGAAGCAATCCGTGATCTGGAAGACAAGGCAGAAATAAAAAGCAAAAAAATCTTTGTTTTGTTCACGAAAACAGAACAAAAAAATTAACTTTTTAAAGTGAAGCTAGCTAGCTTAAGGCACCTATACAACATTAGGTAGAATAACAATCACATTTCTTTCTTTCCAGAAAGAAAAGAGAGAAAGGGCCAGAACATTTAATTTAAGAAATAGCTAGGGGCACCAGGGTGGCTCAGTGGGTTGGGCCTCTGCCTTTAGCTTGGGTCATGATCCCGGGGGCCTCGGATGGAGCCCCGCATCAGGCTCTCTGCTCGGCAGGGAGACTACTTCCCCCTCTCTTTCTGCCTGTCTCTCTCTGCTACTTGTGATCTCTCTCTCTCAAATAAATAAATAAAAATCTTAAAAGAATAAAATAAAATAAAAAAGAAAAAGAAACAGCTAAAAACCTGTGGAAGAAAACAAATACCCAGATCCAGAAAGCCCAGAGTTCCAAAAGATTAAATCCAACAGAGACCCACACCACAACACATTACAATTAAAATGTCCAGAGAGAAACCACAAAACAGAGAATATTAAAAGCAGTAAAAACAACAATCTGTTGGGACGCCTGGGTGGCTCAGTTGGTTAAGCAGCTGCCTTCGGCTCAGGTCATGATCCCGGCGTCCTGGGATCGAGTCCCACATCGGGCTCCTTGCTCAGCAGGGAGCCTGCTTCTCCCTCTGCCTCTGCCTACCATTCTGTCTGCCTGTGCTCGCTCTCTCTCCCTCTGATAAATAAATAAAATCTTTAAAAAAAATTAAAAAAAAAACAACAACAATCTGTTATATACAAGCGAACCTCCATAAGACCATTATCACATTTCTCAGCAGAATCTTTGCATACCAAAAGGGAGATGCATAATATATTTAAAGCACTGATGGGGAAAAACTTCCAACAAGAGTATTCTCCCCACTTTCTGGAACACTGAAAATAAATTAAATAAAATTAAAAAAAAAAAAAAAGGAATATTCTCCCCACAAAGTTACCATTCAGAACTGAAGGGGAAGGGGTTTTCTAGTTGCCTCAGTCAGTAGAGCAAGTGACTTTTGATCTCAGGGTTATAAGTTCGAGCCCCACAGTGGGTGTGGAAATTACTTAAAGATATAAAATCTCTTTTAAAAAGTTTACTTTCAGGGGCGCCTGGGTGGCTCAGTGGGTTAAAGCCTCTGCCTTCGGCTCGGGTCATGATCCCAGGGCCCTGGGATCAAGCCCCACATCGGGCTCTCCACTCAGCGGAGAGCCTGCTTCCTCCTCTCCCTCTCTGCCTGCCTCTCTGCCTACTTGTGATCTCTGTCTGTCAATAAATAAATAAAATCTAAAAAAAAAAAAGAGAGAGAAAATACATTAAAAATAAATAAATAAAATAAAAAGTTTACTTTCAGAATTGAAGGAGAGGTAAAAGGCTGTCCTGACAAACAAAAACTGAGGAGTTCATCACAACTGAAACAGCCAGTCCTACAAGAATAGTTAAAGGCATTTCTTCAAGTCAAAAAAAACACTGTAAGAAAAAGACCGATGTGGAGCAGCACCTGGGTAGCTCAGTTGGTTAAGCGCATCTGCCTTTGGCTCAGGTCATTACCTTAGGGTCCTAGGACTGAGCTCGCTGCCAGGGGCTCTGCTGCTCCCTCTCCCACTGCCCCTCCCCTGATTTGTGCACTCTCTTTCTCAAATAAATAAATAAATCTTTTTTCAAAAAAAGGAAAAAGTATGACAGTAAAAAATCTCTGATAAAGGTACATATAAGATAAGATAGTGGATTAATCACTTATAAAGCCAGTATGCTAACTAAAAAGCAGAAGTAGTAAAAACTGTAATTATAAGTTGAGATACAAAATTTTAAAATCTAACATGTTACATTAAAACCATAAAATGGAAGGGAAAAGAGTAATAACACTGAGCTTCAGAATGTGTTCAAATTTAACTATCATTATGTTGAAAGTAGAAAATTAACTTGCTATCCTTAAGTAGAGAGTCATCAAACCAAAAGGGAAGAAAACAAGAGAAGGAATAAATAGAGAGGAACCACAAAACAGAGAGAAACAACAAAATGGCAATAAGTACACACCTACTAATAACTAGTTTAAATGTAAAAAAACTAAATGCTTTAAAAGACACAAAGTGCCTTAAGAGATTCGAAAGAACAAGACCCAGGGCACTCATGGCACCCGGAGCACCCGGAGCAGCCAGGGCAGCCGCGCGAGGGGGAGGGGCTCAGTTGGCTAACCATCAGATTCCTGGTTTCAGCTCAGGTCATGATCTCAGGATACTGGGATCAAGCCCTGCATCAGGCTCTGTGCTGGGGGTGGGGTGTTCTGCTGGGGATTCTCTCCCTCTTTCTCTGTCCCCTGCTTTCTCTCCCTCTCTCTAAAATAAATAAATAAATCTTTAAAAACAACAACAAGACCCATCTATATGCTGCCTAAGGGAGAATCACTTCAGATGTGAGGACACACACCAACTGAAAGCGAAGAAATGGAAAAGGATGCAAACTGAAAATAAAACAATGAAGAAGGGTGCTTCATGCAAATGGAAACCAAAAAAAAAGGCTGGGATAGTTATTACTTCTATCAGACAAAGGAGACTTTAAAACAAAGACTGCAATAAAAGACAAAGTTAGGTATTACATAAGGAGAAAGGAGTCAACCCAGCAAGAAGAAATATTTACAAAATTTGTAAATATTCACAAACACAACATAAGAACACCTAAATATAGAGAGCAAATATTAACATTATCTAAATGGAAAAACTGAGGGGCACCTGGGAGGCTCAGTCAGCATGAGGCTTCCTGCTCAGCAGGGAATCTGCTTCTCCCTCTCTCTGCTCCCTCCCTGCCCCCGTTCAATGCTTTCCTATCAGTCTCATTCAAGCGCTCTCTCAAATAAATAAAATCTATTTAATAAAAATAAAAATAAATAACTGGAAAAATTGATAGCAATGCAATAGTGGGAGACTTTAATGCCCCACTTACATCAATGGATAGATCATCCAGTCAAAAAATCAATAAGGAAACAATGGCTTTAACACATCAGTTCACAAAAACTTGTTAACATATACAGAAAATTCCATCCAACAGAAGAATATAGTTTATCTGAAAAGATAAAATTCACGAAACTTTAGCCAGACTTACCAACAAAAAAAGAGGGCTCAAATAAAGTTAGAAATGAAGGAAGACTTATAACTGATACCAAGGATATAAAAAGGATCGTTTGAGACCACTGTGAACAATTACACACCAACAAACTGGACATCCTAGAAGAAATGCTTAAGTTCCTAAAAACATAAAACCCTCCAAGACTGAATCAAGAAGAAACAGAAAATCTGAACAGACTAATTATGCATAAGGAGACCGAATTAGTAATCAAAAACCTCCTGACAAACCAAAGTCCAGGCAGGGCCAGACAATTTCACTGGTGAATTCTAGCAAACATTCAAAGATTTAATATCTACCCTTCTCACACATTTCCCAAAAAACTGAAAAGGAGGGAACATTTCCAAACTCATTTTTAATACCAAAACTAGACAAGAACACCATACAAACAAAAAAAAATTCCCAGCCAATATCCCTGGTGAAGATAAATGTAAAAATCCTCAATCAAATATTAGCAAAACAAATTCAACACATTAAAAGAATCATACACCATGATTAAGTGGGATTTTATTCCAGGGATGCAAAGACTGTTCAACATTCCCAAAACAATGAGAGACACCATTATTAGCAAAATGAAGGATAAAAATATTATGATCTTCTCAACAGATGCAGATAAATATTTGACAAATTCAACATCCATTCATAAGAACTTTTAACAAAGTATGTACAGAGGAAACATAGCTGCACACGATAAAGGCCATATATATGACAAGCCCACAGTTAACATCATACTCAACAGCAAAAAGTTGATTTTTTTAACATGAGGAATACAGAGTGACTACGTGGTTCATAGTTCGATAAAATGTCCAACTCCTAATTTGGGCTCAAGTTATAATCTTGGAGTCATGAGCTGGAGCCCTATGTTTGGCTCTGTGCTTGGCTGAGAGTCTGCTTGAAATTCTCTTCCTCTCTCTCTGCCCCTCCCCCAGCTCGTGCTCTCACTCTCTAAAATAAATAAATAAATCTTTTTAAAAGAAGGGGGTACTTGGGTGGCTCAGTGAGTTAAGCATCTGCCTCCAACTCAGGTCATGGTCTCGGGGTCTTAGGATCGAACCCTTCATCAGGCTCTCTACTCAGTGGGAAGTCTGCTTCTCCCTCTCCTTGTCCCTCTCCCTCTGTGCTCTATCTCCTTCTCTTGCTCTAAAACAATAAAATCTTAAAAAAAAAAAAAAAAAAGAGGAGAAACACAATGATGCCCAATCACCACTAGTACTGGAAGTTCAGGCCACAGCAATTACATGTGAGAAG
Organism: Mustela nigripes; assembly: GCF_022355385.1. Lineage (NCBI taxonomy): Eukaryota > Metazoa > Chordata > Mammalia > Carnivora > Mustelidae > Mustela > Mustela nigripes. Next base: position 93,195,723 of record NC_081558.1, read on the forward strand.
AAATAAAGGTCATCCAAATTGGAAAATGAAACTGTAACCATTTGCAAACACTTTATATAGAGAAAACCCTAAAAGGGGTGCCTGAGAGGCTTAGTCTATTAAGCTGCTGCCTTTGGCTCAGGTCATGATCCCAGAGTCCTAGGATTGAGTCCTGCACTGGACTGCCCACTGAATGGGGGAAGGGGGTATGCTTCTCTCACCCTCTGCCCCTCACCTGGCTCATGTTCGTGCTCTCTCTCTCTCCCTCAAATAAATTAATAAAATCTTGGGGCGGGGGGATACAAGGATACAACAACCCTGAAGATTCCACCAAAAAAAACTGTCAGAATTAATAAGTGAATTCAGTAACACTGCAGGGTACATACATGTCGCATTTTTATACACCAACAAACTACCAGAAAGAGAAATTAAGGGAAAAAATCCCATTTACAATTATATAAAAAAGAATAAATAGGTAGAAATAAATTTACACAAGAGAAGAAAAACACACTGAAAGAAACTAAAGAAAACACAAATAAATGGAAAGATGGTTCATGCTCAGGGACTGCAAGAATACTTTGAAAATGTCTACACTATGCAAAGCAATCGATAGATTCAATACATCCCCATCAAAATTCCCATGACATTTTCCACAGAAACAGAATAAAAAGTCCTAAAATTTGTACAGAACCACAAAAATTCTAAATAGCCAAAGCAATCTTGAGAAACGAGGACAAAGCTGGAGGCACCACAGTCCCTGAATTCAAAATATATTACAAAGCTATGGTAACCAAAATAATATGGTGCTCACATAAAAATAGACATTAGAGCAATGGAACAGAAAAGAGAGCCCAAAAATCAACAAAAATCAATCTATACATATATGGTCTATTAACTTAAGATAAAGTAGGCAAGAATAAAAAATGGCAAACATACAAATCTCTTCAATAAATGTAGCTGGAAAAACTGGACAGCTACTTGCCAAAGAAGTGCAACTGGATTACTACCTTACAGTATAATCAAAAATTAACTCATGTGGATTAAGATTAAAAACCATAAAACCATAAAAGAGGGGACAGGTCTTAAGCCCCTTGATATCAATCTTGCCAATATTTTTTTACCTGTCTCCAAAGGCAATGGCAACAAAAGCAAAAATACACAAGCAGGACTATATCAAAATAAAATACATCTGCACAGCAAAGAAAATCATCAACAAAATAAAAAGGGTAACTACTGATCAAGAGAAGATATTTGCAAATCATGTACCTGATAAAGGGGTTAATACCTTAAAGAACCTAAACAACTAAATGGACATGGGGGCACCTGGGTGGTTCAGTCAGTTAAGTGGCTGCCTTCAGCTCAGGTCATGATCTTGGCGTCCTGGGATCTAGCTCTCCATCAGGCTCCTTGCTCAGAGGGGAACCTGCTTCTCATTCTGCCCCTCCCCCTCCTTATGCAGTCACTCTCTTTCTCCCTCTCTCAAATAAATAAATGGAAATCTTTAAATAAAAAATTTTTATTTAAAAATAAAAATGGAGAGAGGAGCTGAGGAGACATCTTCTAAAGAAGACATAGAGATGGCTAAAAGGCACAGGAAAACTTGCTCAAGACATCACTCATTATAGGGCAAATACAAATCAAAACTACAAAGCATATCTGCACACCAATGTTGACTGCAGCATGATTCAGAAGAACCAAAAGCAGGAATCAATCTAAATATTTAACAACAAATGAATAAAGAAAATCTGGTATGTGGTGGCTGGCTGGCTGGCTGAGTAGAGAAAACAACTGACTTTTGAACTTGAGGTCATGAGTTTGAGCCCCATGCTGGATGTAGAGATTACTTTAAAAAAAATAAAACTTAACAAAAAGAAAATTTGGCATATACACACAATGGAATCATATCAATTCTTAAAAATGAAGGAAATCCCGTCATATGCTATAACCTGGATCAACCTTGAGGATACTATGCTGGCTTAAAACAAAAGGCAAATACTACATGATTATACCTATATGAAATACCTAGAGTGGTCAAAATCAAAGAAAATAGAGTAGTGGTTGTTACCACGAACTGGGAATAGGAAAAGGGGACACTGTTGTTTAATGTGTACAGTTTTAATTTTGCTAGACGAAAAAAGTTCTGAAGATCAGTTACAACACAAGGTGCATATCGCTTTAATACAAGTGACCTGTTAAAATGGTAAAATGAAACAAAACAAAAATACTACAATGAGATACCACCATACACTTGTCAGAATGGCTAATATTAAGAGGACAAGAAATAACAAGGGCTGGTGAGAAGAAAAGCGAATCCTCATCCACTGCTGAGGAAATCCAACCAGTACAGTCATTATGTAAAATAGTATAGAGGTTCCTTAAGAAGTTAAAAACAGAACTACCATACAATCCAGTAATTCTACTTCTGTGGAAGATAATGAAGGATATTTATCTTTCATTTCTTTCATTATCTTTCAAGATAATAAAAATTCTAACTGGAAAAGATATATGCATTCCTATGTTTACTGCAGCATTATTTACCACAGCCAAGATACAGAAGCAACCTAAATGTCCACAGGTGGATGAATGGATAAAGAAAATGTGGTATAGAAGTACCTGGGTGGCTGAGGCTGTTAAAGATACAACTCCTGATCTCGGCTGAGATCATTATCCCAGGATTGTGAGATCAAGCCCTATATGGGGCTCCGCCTGCTTAAGATTCTCTCACTCCCTCTGGCCCTCCCCCTCATGAAAAAAAAATACAGAAATAACATTATATAAAAAAATAAGTAATAAATAACAAAATGTGGATACACAAAATGGAATACTGCTCAGCCACAAAAAGAATGGAATCTTTCCATTTGTGACAACATGGATGGACCTTGTTGGTTATTATGCTAAGTCAGAGAAAAACAAACACCATATGAGTTCACTCATAGGTAGAATCTAAAAACAAAACAAAACAAAGCAAAACTCATACATATAGAAAACAGACTGGTAGATTCCAGAGGCAAGGGATGTTGGGGATAAACAAAGTGGGTGTAGGAGATCAACAGGTACAAATTTCCAGTTATAAAATAAGACATGGGGATGTAATGCACTTGCATAATGCAACTGCATAATGACTATAGTCAATAATACTATTTGCAAATTTAAATGATGATAAGAAAGTAAACCTTAGAAGTTCTCATCACAAGAAAAAAATTTTTAATTTTGTATCTTAATAGATAGTAGCCAGACCTACCATGATAATTACTTTACAATCTATACAAATGTCTAATCATTTTGTACACCTACGTTAATATATATTAATGTCAATAATACTTCATAGAAAATTAATAAATTTTAAAAATTAAAAAAGAGCTAATATCAATCCTATCCATGCTCTTCCATAAATTACAATAGGAAGTAATACTTTCTTTTTTTTTTTTTTAAGATTTTATTTATTTATTTGACAGACAGAAATCACAGTAGGCAGAGTGGCAGGCAGAGAGAGAGAGAAAGAAGCAGGCTCCCAGCTGAGCAGAGAGCCCGATGCGGGGCTCAATCCCAGAACCCGGGGATCATGACCTGAGCCAAAGGCAGAGGCTTAACCCACTGAGCCACCCAGGCGCCCCGGAAGTAATACTTTCTAACACATTCTAAGAGAGCAACATTATCCTGATAACAAATCTAGACAAAGACACCAAACATACACACACACACACTATAAGCCAATGTTCTTTATAAATATATATGCAAAAACATAATATACATGCATAAGTATATTATATAGTTTACAAATATACATGCAAAAACCCTCAACAAGATATTAACAAACCAAATGCAATAGCATATTGAAAGAATTATATACCATGACCAAGTGAGATTTATCCCAGGAATGCGAGAATGGTTCAACACAATGTATCACCAATGTAATAAACCAAGTTAACAGAACAAAAGAGGGGGGTGAATCCCAGATGATCATTTGCCCAAAAAAACACTGGGCAAAGTTCAATATTCTATCATGCTAAAATCAACACTAAGAAACCTCCCCATAAAAGGAAGCTTCCTAGCACTCTCTTCAACAAAAGATTCTGGGATAATTTGATATCCACATGGAACAGAATGAAGGTGGACTCTTACTTCACACCATATATAAAATTTAACTCAAAATAGTTCAAAAACCTAAACATAGGAGCTAAAACTATGAAACTCTTAGAAGAATACATAAGGGCAATCTATGACCCTAAGTTAGCAACTGTTTTTCAGATATGACAGTGAAAGTACAAGTACTTAAAAGAAAAAAAAAGATTAACTGTACCTCATGAAACTTAAAACCTTTAGAAACTACAAAGCACATTAAAAGATAACTCAGAGAAATGGAGAAAATATTTGCAAATCATTTAACTGAGAAGGGCCTACTGCCCAGAAAAAGAGTTCGTTTAAGTCAGCAACAAAAAGACAAAAAACTCAAATTTTTAAAATGAGCATTGGATTTTAAAAGACATTTTCTTTCCCAAAAATGATATACAACTGGCCAACAAGCACATGGCAGAGTACTCAACCTCAGTGGTCATTATGAAAATCCAAGTCAAAACTACAATGAGATAGTATGTCACATCAACTAGGATAAGGAAGTGGGGGGAAAAAAAAATATCAATCCTCAAATTCACATGGAATTGCAAGGGCCCCAAACAGTCAAAGCAATATTTAAAAAGAAAAAATTGGAGGGCTCATGTCTCAATTTCAAAAACTTACTATATAACTACATAATCAAAACAGTGATTTTTTTTTTTGTCTCATCAGAACAATAAAAATGATCTGTGTTGCCAATGATGAGGAGCAATACAACTCCTACATTGCTGGCAAAAATGTAAAATGGTGCACTCTAGAATCGTTGGCAGTTCCTCAAAAACCTAAACACAGAATTAATAATATGATCCAGCAATTCCAATTCTGAGTATATACACAGGAGAAGTGAGAAAATAATGTTCACACAGAAATTTGTACACAAATATTTACCACAGTATCACTGATGATAGAAAAAATGTACATCAGATGAACAAATAAAATTGTGGTATATACATATGATGAAGTATCATTCAACCAGAAAAAGGAATACTGATATAAATGACAACCTGGATGAATCTCAAAAACATCATACTAAGTGAAAGAAGCCAGATACATAGTAAATGATTCAATTTATATAAAGTATCATGAATAAGCAAATCCACAGAGAAAGCAGGTAAGCGGATGCAAGAATATTGATTTTTGACAGGATATGGGGGAATACGAAATGATTTCTTAATAAATTATGGGGGTATTCTTCTAAGTCAGTGGTTCTACAACAGTTCCACTATACGAAATACCAGGGAAGCGTATTCTTTAAGATAGGTAAATGCATGTTGTATGAATTTCACCTATTTTTTTTAATTGCTGGGAAACCAATACAAACTATCAAACACTAATATGAAATAGTTTCACTGTTTCCTCTATTGGTATTTATATTATTGTTAATTCACCCAAACAAGCACCCCCAAAATGTGTGGAAAGAGACACAGCATCTTTGAAAAGTGTGGTGAATCATCACAATTATTTTAATCATGTGTAAATTTACTATACTTCCTCTATAACCAACCTGATGGAGAATTTATGATCTAGGGAACTCAGATTACAGTATGATTTAGACAGATAAAATGTGGTTATTTCTGTCCATTTAAACAAACTTTCCCCTAATTCTGTGAGATAAGTCTCACAGAATTTACTGATAAAACATAACTTATATATATGTTATATATATAAAGAAAAAACCCCACATATGTGCATATATATGCGCATATGTGGGGTTTTTTCTTTTTTCCTTTCTCACTGAATATTATCTCTAAGGCACAGAAAAGTTCCCCCACACAAAATTCCAATGTTTTTATAAAAATGTTTAACTCTAAGGAATCAATTTTCTTATACTATTGAAATAATGAACTCATAACGGTTTTCCAAAAACAACTAAGCTATTAAAATATTTTTGTCATTCCCTTCTCCAAGATATTTCATTTTCCCTCCATTTTCTAATCCTTTTCTCCCTACTCTATATTCTAATGCTCCAATTCCGGTGTTCACATCAAATTATTTTCTCTCTCACACACACTACTACGTAAAATTAAGCCTCTACTATATTTTGTTTCCACAGTCCTAGAATGTCGAAGTCTTTTTATATTTCAAAGTCTTTTTATATTTTCCTATCCACTGCAGTAAGGCTACCTACTTACATAATGTATTTCATTTTAATGTTTATTTCACTCATAGCCCTTACCCATTGTAACCATGAACCAGAAGAAACTAATGCAAAATAAAGTTTACCAAGAAAACTAAAAATTAGTAAATAAACATTATTTAAGCTTAAACGATTTTTATAATAGCTTAAAAATGTTAATACAATTAAAAGTCAAATACAGAAAAATACAATCAACTCTACCAAGCGGAAATAAGTGAAATGGCCATGTGAAATATGTTTTTTTTTTTAAAGATTTTATTTATTTATCAGAGAGAGAGAGAGAGAGCGAGCGAGCACAGGCAGACAGAGGCAGAGGGAGAAGCAGGCTCCCTGCCAAGCGAGGAGCCCGATGCGGGACTCGATCCCAGGACGCTGGGATCATGACCTGAGCTGAAGGCAGCTGCTTAACCAACTGAGCCACCCAGGCGTCCCGTAAAATATGTTTTTATTCCAATACACAATCATCCCTGTCCAGCTTCTTTGAAAACCAAAAAAAAATAATTAATTAATTAAAAAATTTTTAAATGACACTACCAAAAACAATTATTTTGTACAGCATCTTGGATCTCTCAGGCTTTACAAACGCTGGAGACAACTTGGATAGTTTGACTTGGACCAAGAATGAAATTTTGTTCACAAATAATTTTGCTCACAAAAATTTTGTTTTAAAACTCCTGATTAAAGGATCTCAATTTCAGGATGCCTAGGTGGTTCTGTCGGTTTAAGCGTCTGCCTTCAGGTCAGATCATGATTTCAGGGTCCTGGGATGAATCCCACTCTGGGCTCCTTGCTCAGCAGGGAGCCTGCTTCTCCCACTGCCTGAAGCTCCCCCTGTGCTTGTGTGCATGCACACAATCTCTCTCTCGCTCTCTGACAAATAAATCTTTAAAAAATAAAGTATCCCAGTTTCTATTAACCTGCTTAAAAACACTAAAGATAGCACTTTAGTTATCTGGGCGCCTGGGTGGCTCAGTTGGTTAAGCATGTGCCTTTGGCTCAGGTCATGATCCCAGGGTCCTGGAATTGAGTCCCACCCACACCGGGCTTCCCTTGCTCTTCAGGGAGCCTGTGTCTCCCTCTTCCTCAGCCTGCCACTCCCCGCTTGTGTTCAACTTATGCTGTCAAATAAATAAATAAAATCTTTTTTAAAAAAATCAAATATCCAAGAATAAATCTAACAAAAGATATGGATAACTTCTATTCAGAAAGCTATAAAGGATATCATTTCTCCCCAGTCAAAATCCAAAAAGGTCTTGTAGTTGGGCTGGGGTTTTATTTGGTTTGTGGGGGCGGGGCGGGGGGGGGCTGATAGGGTGATTCTAAAATGCACACTGAAATGCAAAAGAACAAACTAGGAGTTCTTGAAAAAGAACAAGACAGGAAGACTTGCTTTATAGAACAATCATCCTTATCATTTACCTCAATAAATAAGGCAAGGATGGATTAATGTAACAATATGGAGGCCTTGAGACAGACCATGCATATATGGACATGTATTACTGGGTCACCTGGATGGCTCAGTGGGTTAAAGCCTCTGCCTTTGGCTCAGGCATCCTGATCTCAGGGTACTGGGATTGAGCCCCACTTTGGGCTCTCTGCTTAGCAGGAAGCCTGCTTCCCTGTCTCTTTCTCTGCCTGCCTCTGTCTGCTTGTGATCTCTGTCAAATGAATAAATAAAATCTTTAAAAAAAAAAAAAAAAGGCGATACTGCAGCAGCAATAGGAAAGCTTTCTGATATTGTGTTTCATTATTCATAAATGGTGCTGGGACAAATGGATATCCATCCATATGGGGAAAAAAAGTTAAAATCTGACCTAACACCACACACACACACAAATCATTTCCAGGTAAAGTACATACCTAAATGGGAAAGGTAAATATTTCTTGATGACATAGTAGAGTAACTTCATGATCTCCAAGTAGGGAAAAAATTTTTTAAACACAGCAAGAAAAAGGACTAAGTATAAAAGGAAAGATTGATACATGTAAATATATAAGATTGTCTCTGCACTAAAAGTTAGCATTTAAAAGGCACCTTAGGCAACTACAGAATGGAAGATGTTAGTAATCCACTGAAACTGACAAAGCACTCATATTCAAAATAAAGAACCCCAATAAATCAAAATACAGACAATCCAAAAGAAAAAAGGACAAGTGACAACAATTACTTCACAAAACAGGATATCACAATGGCCAAAGTTGAGGTGTTCAACATCATTAATAGCCAATAAAAATCCAAATAAAAACAGTCAAAAATGGCTAAAACTTAAAAAGACTGGCAATAAGCTGAGGAGAATATGAAGAAAAGGGAATTCTCAAATACTGCTGGCAGATTTAAGGTTTGGTAAAACTGGGCAGCCTGGGTGGCTTCAGCTCAGGTCATGCTGGGATGGAGCCCTGTGCCCTCGGGGACCCTACTTGGCAGGGGGTCTGCTTCTCCCTCTCCTTTTGACCCTCCCTCCCCGCCCTGACTCAAGCTTGTGCTCTCATTCATGCACACACTCCCTCTCTCGAATAAATTTTAAAAAATAAGATAAAATAAAGTTTGGTAAAACCACTTGGAAAACTACTTGGCATTTTCTACCGATGACATACCTTAGGACCAGGATATTTTATTCGTAGACACAGATCCAACAGAAGTGGCTACACATGTGCATTAAAAACGTGTTAAACACAGCAGTGTTTTAAGAAGCATTATTTGTAATGGTCAGAAACTGAAAATTATCTAATAAACATCAACAGTAAAACAGATAAACTGTGGTAAAAACCACAATTTAATACGAAAGTAATAAAAAGGAACTATAGATCCACAGATCTTACAAATGTGCTACTGAATGAAAGAAACAATATATAAACAATAGAGAGTGGTTCCATCTACATGAAACTCAAGATCAGACAAAGCCAAACTATATAGCATTTAGAGATAAAGACTTAGGAGGTAGAAATGTTTTTTCAAAACTAGAAAATTAGGGATGCCTGGGTGGCTCAGTTGGTTAAGCAGCTGCCTTCAGCTCAGGTCATGATCCCAGCGTCCTGGGATCGAGTCCCACATCGGGCTCC